>NW_026869735.1:472500-485000 GCF_905332965.1 Bombus pascuorum | reverse complement strand
ACAAAAACGAAAACAAAAACGAAAACAAAAACGAAAACAAAAACGAAAACAAAAACGAAAACAAACACGAAAACAAAAACGAAAACAAAAACGAAAACAAAAACGAAAACAAAAACGAAAACAAAAACGAAAACAAAAACGAAAACAAAAACACAAACAAAAACGAAAAGGAAAACAAAAACAAAAACGAAAACAAAAACAAAAACAAAAACAAAAACGAAAACAAAAACAAAAACAAAAACGAAAACAAAAACGAAAACAAAAACGAAAACAAAAACGAAAACAAAAACAAAAACGAAAACAAAAACGAAAACAAAAACGAAAACAAAAACGAAAACAAAAACGAAAACAAAAACGAAAACAAAAACGAAAACAAAAACGAAAACAAAAACAAAAACAAAAAAGAAAACAAAAACGAAAACAAAAACGAAAACAAAAAAGAAAACAAAAACGAAAACAAAAACGAAAACAAACACGAAAAGAAAAACGAAAACAAAAACGAAAACAAAAACGAAAACAAAAACGAAAACAAAAACATCATCGAGATACATCGATCAGCACGAATCGCGTACCTAGCGAAACATATCTGTTATTCTTCTATCAAATCAGAAACTTTCTTTCGATCGGTGAGAATTGTTAGTAAAGAACATTTGATATATAACTATAGCGCGGGAATTGATGTAGCTTCTCGCTCGCTTCGCTCGCTCTTATAAAACTAGCCTAACCTCAAAACCGATCCCGCGCGTCTGTAAATTATCGGAAAATCGCGGTCTTTTCGAAAAACGAACGCAAGGTGGATTGGTTTTAGGTAAGGCTATAACATTCCGAGCGAGCGCAGCGAGCGAGCAACTCGTAAAGGTGAGTCGCAACCCAATGATTTTGACCGTAGGGACTTTTAAGTATTCGCAACAGCCCTAGGAGCGACACGCCGCTGGACTTGGTCGTGTGCGATCGAAGAGCATTATGCCGCTGGACTTAGTCTCGTACAAACAAAAACCAATTAAGACAAAGACAAGGACAGAAACAAGGACAAAAACAAAAACAAAAACGAAAACAAAAACAAAAACGAAAACAAAAACGAAAACAAAAACGAAAACAAACACGAAAACAAAAACGAAAACAAAAACGAAAACAAAAACGAAAACAAAAACGAAAACAAAAACGAAAACAAAAACGAAAACAAAAACGAAATCAAAAACGAAAACAAAAACGAAAACAAAAACGAAAACAAAAACGAAAACAAAAACGAAAACAAAAACGAAAACAAAAACGAAAACAAAAACGAAAACAAAAACGAAAACAAAAAAGAAAACAAAAACGAAAACGAAAACGAAAACAAAAACGAAAACAAACACGAAAACAAAAACGAAAACAAAAACGAAAACAAAAACGAAAACAAAAACGAAAACAAAAACGAAAACAAAAACGAAAACAAAAACGAAAACAAAAAAAAAAACAAAAACGAAAACAAAAACGAAAACAAACACGAAAACAAAAACGAAAACAAAAACGAAAACAAAAACGAAAACAAAAACGAAAACAAAAACGAAATCAAAAACGAAAACAAAAACGAAAACAAAAACGAAAACAAAAACGAAAACAAAAACGAAAACAAAAACGAAAACAAAAACGAAAACAAAAACGAAAACAAAAACGAAATCAAAAACGAAAACAAAAACGAAAACAAAAACGAAAACAAAAACGAAAACAACAACATCATCGAGATACATCGATCAGCACGAATCGCGTACCTAGCGAAACATATCTGTTATTCTTCTATCAAATCAGAAACTTTCTTTCGATCGGTGAGAATTGTTAGTAAAGAACATTTGATATATAACTATAGCGCGGGAATTGATGTAGCTTCTCGCTCGCTTCGCTCGCTCTTATAAAACTAGCCTAACCTCAAAACCGATCCCGCGCGTCTGTAAATTATCGGAAAATCGCGGTCTTTTCGAAAAACGAACGCAAGGTGGATTGGTTTTAGGTAAGGCTATAACATTCCGAGCGAGCGCAGCGAGCGAGCAACTCGTAAAGGTGAGTCGCAACCCAATGATTTTGACCGTAGGGACTTTTAAGTATTCGCAACAGCCCTAGGAGCGACACGCCGCTGGACTTGGTCGTGTGCGATCGAAGAGCATTATGCCGCTGGACTTAGTCTCGTACAAACAAAAACCAATTAAGACAAAGACAAGGACAGAAACAAGGACAAAAACAAAAACACAAACAAAAACGAAAAGGAAAACGAAAACAAAAACGAAAACAAAAACGAAAACAAAAACGAAAACAAAAACGAAAACAAAAACGAAAACAAAAACGAAAACAAAAACGAAAACAAAAACGAAAACAAAAACGAAAACAAAAACGAAAACAAAATCGAAAAAAAAAACGAAAAGGAAAACAAAAACAAAAACGAAAACAAAAACGAAAACGAAAACAAAAACGAAAACTAAACACGAAAACAAAAACGAAAACAAAAACAAAAACAAAAACAAAAACAAAAACAAAAACGAAAACAAAAACGAAAACAAAAACGAAAACAAAAACGAAAACAAAAACGAAAACAAAAACGAAAACAAAAACGAAAACAAAAACGAAAACAAAAACGAAAACAAAAACGAAAACAAAAACGAAAACAAAAACGAAAACAAAAAAGAAAACAAAAACGAAAACAAAAACGAAAACAAAAACGAAAACAAAAACGAAAACAAAAACGAAAACAAACACGAAAACAAAAACGAAAACAAAAACGAAAACAAAAACGAAAACAAAAACGAAAACAAAAACGAAAACAAAAACGAAAACAAAAACGAAAACAAAAACGAAAACAAAAACGAAAAGAAAAACAAAAACAAAAACGAAAACAAAAACGAAAACAAAAACAAAAACGAAAACAAAAACGAAAACAAAAACGAAAACAAAAACGAAAACAAAAACGAAAACAAAAACGAAAACAAAAACAAAAACGAAAACAAAAACGAAAACAAAAACGAAAACAAAAACGAAAACAAAAACAAACACGAAAACAAAAACGAAAACAAAAACGAAAACAAAAACGAAAACAAAAACGAAAACAAAAACGAAAACAAAAACGAAAACAAAAACGAAAACAAAAACGAAAACAAAAACGAAAACAAAAACGAAATCAAAAACGAAAACAAACACGAAAACAAAAACGAAAACAAAAACGAAAACAAAAACGAAAACAAAAACGAAAACAAAAACGAAAACAAAAACGAAAACGAAAACGAAAACGAAAACAAAAACGAAAACAAACACGAAAACAAAAACGAAAACACAAACGAAAACAAACACGAAAACAAAAACGAAAACACAAACGAAAACAAAAACGAAAACAAAAACGAAAACAAAAACGAAAACAAAAACGAAGACAAAAACGAAATCAAAAACGAAAACAAAAACGAAAACAAAAACGAAAACAAAAACGAAAACAAAAACGAAAACAAAAACGAAAACAAAAACGAAAACAAAAACGAAAACAAAAACGAAAACAAAAACGAAAACAAAAACGAAAACAAAAACGAAAACAAAAACGAAAAGGAAAACAAAAACAAAAACGAAAACAAAAACGAAAACAAAAACAAAAACGAAAACAAAAACGAAAACAAAAACGAAAACAAAAACGAAAACAAAAACGAAAACAAAAACGAAAACAAAAACGAAAACAAAAACGAAAACAAAAACGAAAACAAAAACGAAAACAAAAACGAAAACAAAAACGAAAACAAAAACGAAAACAAAAAAGAAAACAAAAACGAAAACGAAAACGAAAACAAAAACGAAAACAAACACGAAAACAAAAACGAAAACAAAAACGAAAACAAAAACGAAAACAAAAACGAAAACAAAAACGAAAACAAAAACGAAAACAAACACGAAAAGAAAAACGAAAACAAAAACGAAAACAAAAACGAAAACAAAAACGAAAACAAAAACATCATCGAGATACATCGATCAGCACGAATCGCGTACCTAGCGAAACATATCTGTTATTCTTCTATCAAATCAGAAACTTTCTGTCGATCGGTGAGAATTGTTAGTAAAGAACATTTGATATATAACTATAGCGCGGGAATTGATGTAGCTTCTCGCTCGCTTCGCTCGCTCTTATAAAACTAGCCTAACCTCAAAACCGATCCCGCGCGTCTGTAAATTATCGGAAAATCGCGGTCTTTTCGAAAAACGAACGCAAGGTGGATTGGTTTTAGGTAAGGCTATAACATTCCGAGCGAGCGCAGCGAGCGAGCAACTCGTAAAGGTGAGTCGCAACCCAATGATTTTGACCGTAGGGACTTTTAAGTATTCGCAACAGCCCTAGGAGCGACACGCCGCTGGACTTGGTCGTGTGCGATCGAAGAGCATTATGCCGCTGGACTTAGTCTCGTACAAACAAAAACCAATTAAGACAAAGACAAGGACAGAAACAAGGACAAAAACAAAAACAAAAACGAAAACAAAAACAAAAACGAAAACAAAAACGAAAACAAAAACGAAAACAAACACGAAAACAAAAACGAAAACAAAAACGAAAACAAAAACGAAAACAAAAACGAAAACAAAAACGAAAACAAAAACGAAAACAAAAACGAAATCAAAAACGAAAAAAAAACGAAAACAAAAACGAAAACAAAAACGAAAACAAAAACGAAAACAAAAACGAAAACAAAAACGAAAACAAAAACGAAAACAAAAAAGAAAACAAAAACGAAAACGAAAACGAAAACGAAAACAAAAACGAAAACAAACACGAAAACAAAAACGAAAACAAAAACGAAAACAAAAACGAAAACAAAAACGAAAACAAAAACGAAAACAAAAACGAAAACAAAAACGAAAACAAAAAAGAAAACAAAAACGAAAACAAAAACGAAAACAAACACGAAAACAAAAACGAAAACAAAAACGAAAACAAAAACGAAAACAAAAACGAAAACAAAAACGAAAACAAAAACGAAATCAAAAACGAAAACAAAAACGAAAACAAAAACGAAAACAAAAACGAAAACAAAAACGAAAACAAAAACGAAAACAAAAACGAAAACAAAAACGAAAACAAAAACGAAAACAAAAACGAAAACGAAAACGAAAACAAAAACGAAAACAAAAACGAAAACAAAAACGAAAACAAAAACGAAAACAAAAACGAAAACAAAAACGAAAACAAAAACGAAAACAAAAACATCATCGAGATACATCGATCAGCACGAATCGCGTACCTAGCGAAACATATCTGTTATTCTTCTATCAAATCAGAAACTTTCTTTCGATCGGTGAGAATTGTTAGTAAAGAACATTTGATATATAACTATAGCGCGGGAATTGATGTAGCTTCTCGCTCGCTTCGCTCGCTCTTATAAAACTAGCCTAACCTCAAAACCGATCCCGCGCGTCTGTAAATTATCGGAAAATCGCGGTCTTTTCGAAAAACGAACGCAAGGTGGATTGGTTTTAGGTAAGGCTATAACATTCCGAGCGAGCGCAGCGAGCGAGCAACTCGTAAAGGTGAGTCGCAACCCAATGATTTTGACCGTAGGGACTTTTAAGTATTCGCAACAGCCCTAGGAGCGACACGCCGCTGGACTTGGTCGTGTGCGATCGAAGAGCATTATGCCGCTGGACTTAGTCTCGTACAAACAAAAACCAATTAAGACAAAGACAAGGACAGAAACAAGGACAAAAACAAAAACACAAACAAAAACGAAAAGGAAAACGAAAACAAAAACGAAAACAAAAACGTAAACAAAAACGAAAACAAAAACGAAAACAAAAACGAAAACAAAAACGAAAACAAAAACAAAAACAAAAACAAAAACGAAAACAAAAACGAAAACAAAAACGAAAACAAAATCGAAAAAAAAAACGAAAAGGAAAACAAAAACAAAAACGAAAACAAAAACGAAAACGAAAACAAAAACGAAAACTAAACACGAAAACAAAAACGAAAACAAAAACGAAAACAAAAACGAAAACAAAAACAAAAACGAAAACAAAAAAGAAAACAAAAACGAAAACAAAAACGAAAACAAACACGAAAAGAAAAACGAAAACAAAAACGAAAACAAAAACGAAAACAAAAACGAAAACAAAAACATCATCGAGATACATCGATCAGCACGAATCGCGTACCTAGCGAAACATATCTGTTATTCTTCTATCAAATCAGAAACTTTCTTTCGATCGGTGAGAATTGTTAGTAAAGAACATTTGATATATAACTATAGCGCGGGAATTGATGTAGCTTCTCGCTCGCTTCGCTCGCTCTTATAAAACTAGCCTAACCTCAAAACCGATCCCGCGCGTCTGTAAATTATCGGAAAATCGCGGTCTTTTCGAAAAACGAACGCAAGGTGGATTGGTTTTAGGTAAGGCTATAACATTCCGAGCGAGCGCAGCGAGCGAGCAACTCGTAAAGGTGAGTCGCAACCCAATGATTTTGACCGTAGGGACTTTTAAGTATTCGCAACAGCCCTAGGAGCGACACGCCGCTGGACTTGGTCGTGTGCGATCGAAGAGCATTACGCCGCTGGACTTAGTCTCGTACAAACAAAAACCAATTAAGACAAAGACAAGGACAGAAACAAGGACAAAAACAAAAACAAAAACGAAAACAAAAACAAAAACGAAAACAAAAACGAAAACAAAAACGAAAACAAACACGAAAACAAAAACGAAAACAAAAACGAAAACAAAAACGAAAACAAAAACGAAAACAAAAACGAAAACAAAAACGAAAACAAAAACGAAATCAAAAACGAAAACAAAAACGAAAACAAAAACGAAAACAAAAACGAAAACACCAACATCATCGAGATACATCGATCAGCACGAATCGCGTACCTAGCGAAACATATCTGTTATTCTTCTATCAAATCAGAAACTTTCTTTCGATCGGTGAGAATTGTTAGTAAAGAACATTTGATATATAACTATAGCGCGGGAATTGATGTAGCTTCTCGCTCGCTTCGCTCGCTCTTATAAAACTAGCCTAACCTCAAAACCGATCCCGCGCGTCTGTAAATTATCGGAAAATCGCGGTCTTTTCGAAAAACGAACGCAAGGTGGATTGGTTTTAGGTAAGGCTATAACATTCCGAGCGAGCGCAGCGAGCGAGCAACTCGTAAAGGTGAGTCGCAACCCAATGATTTTGACCGTAGGGACTTTTAAGTATTCGCAACAGCCCTAGGAGCGACACGCCGCTGGACTTGGTCGTGTGCGATCGAAGAGCATTATGCCGCTGGACTTAGTCTCGTACAAACAAAAACCAATTAAGACAAAGACAAGGACAGAAACAAGGACAAAAACAAAAACAAAAACGAAAACAAAAACAAAAACGAAAACAAAAACGAAAACAAAAACGAAAACAAACACGAAAACAAAAACGAAAACAAAAACGAAAACAAAAACGAAAACAAAAACGAAAACAAAAACGAAAACAAAAACGAAAACAAAAACGAAAACAAAAACGAAATCAAAAACGAAAACAAAAACGAAAACAAAAACGAAAACAAAAACGAAAACAAAAACGAAAACAAAAACGAAAACAAAAACGAAAACAAAAACGAAAACAAAAACGAAAACAAAAAAGAAAACAAAAACGAAAACGAAAACGAAAACAAAAACGAAATCAAACACGAAAACAAAAACGAAAACAAAAACGAAAACAAAAACGAAAACAAAAACGAAAACAAAAACGAAAACAAACACGAAAAGAAAAACGAAAACAAAAACGAAAACAAAAACGAAAACAAAAACGAAAACAAAAACATCATCGAGATACATCGATCAGCACGAATCGCGTACCTAGCGAAACATATCTGTTATTCTTCTATCAAATCAGAAACTTTCTTTCGATCGGTGAGAATTGTTAGTAAAGAACATTTGATATATAACTATAGCGCGGGAATTGATGTAGCTTCTCGCTCGCTTCGCTCGCTCTTATAAAACTAGCCTAACCTCAAAACCGATCCCGCGCGTCTGTAAATTATCGGAAAATCGCGGTCTTTTCGAAAAACGAACGCAAGGTGGATTGGTTTTAGGTAAGGCTATAACATTCCGAGCGAGCGCAGCGAGCGAGCAACTCGTAAAGGTGAGTCGCAACCCAATGATTTTGACCGTAGGGACTTTTAAGTATTCGCAACAGCCCTAGGAGCGACACGCCGCTGGACTTGGTCGTGTGCGATCGAAGAGCATTATGCCGCTGGACTTAGTCTCGTACAAACAAAAACCAATTAAGACAAAGACAAGGACAGAAACAAGGACAAAAACAAAAACACAAACAAAAACGAAAAGGAAAACAAAAACAAAAACGAAAACAAAAACGAAAACAAAAACAAAAACGAAAACAAAAACGAAAACAAAAACGAAAACAAACACGAAAACAAAAACGAAAACAAAAACGAAAACAAAAACGAAAACAAAAACGAAAACAAAAACGAAAACAAAAACGAAAACAAAAACAAAAACAAAAACGAAAAGGAAAACAAAAACAAAAACGAAAACAAAAACGAAAACAAAAACAAAAACGAAAACAAAAACGAAAACAAAAACGAAAACAAAAACGAAAACAAAAACGAAAACAAAAACGAAAACAAAAACAAAAACGAAAACAAAAACGAAAACAAAAACGAAAACAAAAACGAAAACAAAAACGAAAACAAAAACGAAAACAAAAACGAAAACAAAAACGAAAACAAAAACGAAAACAAAAAAGAAAACAAAAACGAAAACAAAAACGAAAACAAAAAAGAAAACAAAAACGAAAACAAAAACGAAAACAAACACGAAAAGAAAAACGAAAACAAAAACGAAAACAAAAACGAAAACAAAAACGAAAACAACAACATCATCGAGATACATCGATCAGCACGAATCGCGTACCTAGCGAAACATATCTGTTATTCTTCTATCAAATCAGAAACTTTCTTTCGATCGATGAGGATTGTTAGTAAAGAACATTTGATATATAACTATAGCGCGGGAATTGATGTAGCTTCTCGCTCGCTTCGCTCGCTCTTATAAAACTAGCCTAACCTCAAAACCGATCCCGCGCGTCTGTAAATTATCGGAAAATCGCGGTCTTTTCGAAAAACGAACGCAAGGTGGATTGGTTTTAGGTAAGGCTATAACATTCCGAGCGAGCGCAGCGAGCGAGCAACTCGTAAAGGTGAGTCGCAACCCAATGATTTTGACCGTAGGGACTTTTAAGTATTCGCAACAGCCCTAGGAGCGACACGCCGCTGGACTTGGTCGTGTGTGAACGAAGAGCATTATGCCGCTGGACTTAGTCTCGTACAAACAAAAACCAATTAAGACAAAGACAAGGACAGAAACAAGGACAAAAACAAAAACAAAAACGAAAACAAAAACAAAAACGAAAACAAAAACGAAAACAAAAACGAAAACAAAAACGAAAACAAACACGAAAACAAAAACGAAAACAAAAACGAAAACAAAAACGAAAACAAAAACGAAAACAAAAACGAAAACAAAAACGAAAACAAAAACGAAAACAAAAACGAAAACAAAAACGAAAACAAAAACGAAAACAAAAACGAAAACAAAAACGAAAACAAAAACGAAAACAAAAACGAAAGCAAAAACGAAAACAAAAACGAAAACAAAAAAGAAAACAAAAACGAAAACAAAAACGAAAACAAAAACGAAAACAAAAACGAAAACAAAAACGAAAACAAAAACGAAATCAAAAACGAAAACAAAAACGAAAACAAAAACGAAAACAAAAACGAAAACAAAAACGAAAACAAAAACGAAAACAAAAACGAAAACAAAAACGAAAACAAAAAAGAAAACAAAAACGAAAACAAAAACGAAAAAAAAAAAGAAAACAAAAACGAAAACAAAAACGAAAACAAACACGAAAAGAAAAACGAAAACAAAAACGAAAACAAAAACGAAAACAAAAACGAAAACAAAAACATCATCGAGATACATCGATCAGCACGAATCGCGTACCTAGCGAAACATATCTGTTATTCTTCTATCAAATCAGAAACTTTCTTTCGATCGGTGAGAATTGTTAGTAAAGAACATTTGATATATAACTATAGCGCGGGAATTGATGTAGCTTCTCGCTCGCTTCGCTCGCTCTTATAAAACTAGCCTAACCTCAAAACCGATCCCGCGCGTCTGTAAATTATCGGAAAATCGCGGTCTTTTCGAAAAACGAACGCAAGGTGGATTGGTTTTAGGTAAGGCTATAACATTCCGAGCGAGCGCAGCGAGCGAGCAACTCGTAAAGATGAGTCGCAACCCAATGATTTTGACCGTAGGGACTTTTAAGTATTCGCAACAGCCCTAGGAGCGGCACGCCGCTGGACTTGGTCGTGTGCGATCGAAGAGCATTATGCCGCTGGACTTAGTCTCGTACAAACAAAAACCAATTAAGACAAAGACAAGGACAGAAACAAGGACAAAAACAAAAACAAAAACGAAAACAAAAACAAAAACGAAAACAAAAACGAAAACAAAAACGAAAACAAACACGAAAACAAAAACGAAAACAAAAACGAAAACAAAAACGAAAACAAAAACGAAAACAAAAACGAAAACAAAAACGAAAACAAAAACGAAAACAAAAACGAAATCAAAAACGAAAACAAAAACGAAAACAAAAACGAAAACAAAAACGAAAACAAAAACGAAAACAAAAACGAAAACAAAAACGAAAACAAAAACGAAAACAAAAAAGAAAACAAAAACGAAAACGAAAACGAAAACAAAAACGAAAACAAACACGAAAACAAAAACGAAAACAAAAACGAAAACAAAAACGAAAACAAAAACGAAAACAAAAACGAAAACAAAAACGAAAACAAAAACGAAAACAAAAACGAAAACAAAAACGAAAACAAAAACGAAAACAAAAACATCATCGAGATACATCGATCAGCACGAATCGCGTACCTAGCGAAACATATCTGTTATTCTTCTATCAAATCAGAAACTTTCTTTCGATCGGTGAGAATTGTTAGTAAAGAACATTTGATATATAACTATAGCGCGGGAATTGATGTAGCTTCTCGCTCGCTTCGCTCGCTCTTATAAAACTAGCCTAACCTCAAAACCGATCCCGCGCGTCTGTAAATTATCGGAAAATCGCGGTCTTTTCGAAAAACGAACGCAAGGTGGATTGGTTTTAGGTAAGGCTATAACATTCCGAGCGAGCGCAGCGAGCGAGCAACTCGTAAAGGTGAGTCGCAACCCAATGATTTTGACCGTAGGGACTTTTAAGTATTCGCAACAGCCCTAGGAGCGACACGCCGCTGGACTTGGTCGTGTGGGATCGAAGAGCATTATGCCGCTGGACTTAGTCTCGTACAAACAAAAACCAATTAAGACAAAGACAAGGACAGAAACAAGGACAAAAACAAAAACAAAATCAAAAACAAAAACAAAAACAAAAACGAAAACGAAAACAAAAACGAAAACAAACACGAAAACAAAAACGAAAACAAAAACGAAAACAAAAACGAAAACAAAAACGAAAACAAAAACGAAAACAAAAACGAAAACAAAAACGAAATCAAAAACGAAAACAAAAACGAAAACAAAAACGAAAACAAAAACGAAAACAAAAACGAAAACAACAACATCATCGAGATACATCGATCAGCACGAATCGCGTACCTAGCGAAACATATCTGTTATTCTTCTATCAAATCAGAAACTTTCTTTCGATCGGTGAGAATTGTTAGTAAAGAACATTTGATATATAACTATAGCGCGGGAATTGATGTAGCTTCTCGCTCGCTTCGCTCGCTCTTATAAAACTAGCCTAACCTCAAAACCGATCCCGCGCGTCTGTAAATTATCGGAAAATCGCGGTCTTTTCGAAAAACGAACGCAAGGTGGATTGGTTTTAGGTAAGGCTATAACATTCCGAGCGAGCGCAGCGAGCGAGCAACTCGTAAAGGTGAGTCGCAACCCAATGATTTTGACCGTAGGGACTTTTAAGTATTCGCAACAGCCCTAGGAGCGACACGCCGCTGGACTTGGTCGTGTGCGATCGAAGAGCATTATGCCGCTGGACTTAGTCTCGTACAAACAAAAACCAATTAAGACAAAGACAAGGACAGAAACAAGGACAAAAACAAAAACAAAAACGAAAACAAAAACAAAAACGAAAACAAAAACGAAAACAAAAACGAAAACAAACACGAAAACAAAAACGAAAACAAAAACGAAAACAAAAACGAAAACAAAAACGAAAACAAAAACGAAAACAAAAACGAAAACAAAAACGAAATCAAAAACGAAAACAAAAACGAAAACAAAAACGAAAACAAAAACGAAAACAAAAACATCATCGAGATACATCGATCAGCACGAATCGCGTACCTAGCGAAACATATCTGTTATTCTTCTATCAAATCAGAAACTTTCTTTCGATCGGTGAGAATTGTTAGTAAAGAACATTTGATATATAACTATAGCGCGGGAATTGATGTAGCTTCTCGCTC
>NW_026869735.1:447500-467500 GCF_905332965.1 Bombus pascuorum | reverse complement strand
TAGGGACTTTTAAGTATTCGCAACAGCCCTAGGAGCGACACGCCGCTGGACTTGGTCGTGTGCGATCGAAGAGCATTATGCCGCTGGACTTAGTCTCGTACAAACAAAAACCAATTAAGACAAAGACAAGGACAGAAACAAGGACAAAAACAAAAACAAAAACGAAAACAAAAACAAAAACGAAAACAAAAACGAAAACAAAAACGAAAACAAACACGAAAACAAAAACGAAAACAAAAACGAAAACAAAAACGAAAACAAAAACGAAAACAAAAACGAAAACAAAAACGAAAACAAAAACGAAAACAAAAACGAAATCAAAAACGAAAACAAAAACGAAAACAAAAACGAAAACAAAAACGAAAACAAAAACGAAAACAAAAACGAAAACAAAAACGAAAACAAAAACGAAAACAAAAAAGAAAACAAAAACGAAAACGAAAACGAAAACAAAAACGAAAACAAACACGAAAACAAAAACGAAAACAAAAACGAAAACAAAAACGAAAACAAACACGAAAACAAAAACGAAAACAAAAACGAAATCAAAAACGAAAACAAAAACGAAAACAAAAACGAAAACAAAAACGAAAACAAAAACGAAAACAAAACCGAAAACAAAAACAAAAACGAAAACAAAAACGAAAACAAAAACGAAAACAAAAACGAAAACAAAAACGAAAACAAAAAAGAAAACAAAAACGAAAACAAAAACGAAAACAAAAACGAAAACAAAAACGAAAACAGAAACGAAAACAAAAACGAAATCAAAAACGAAAACAAAAACGAAAACAAAAACGAAAACAAAAACGAAAACAAAAACGAAAACAAAAACGAAAACAAAAACGAAAACAAAAACGAAAACAAAAACGAAAACAAAAACGAAAAGGAAAACAAAAACAAAAACGAAAACAAAAACGAAAACAAAAACAAAAACGAAAACAAAAACGAAAACAAAAACGAAAACAAAAACGAAAACAAAAACGAAAACAAAAACGAAAACAAAAACAAAAACGAAAACAAAAACGAAAACAAAAACGAAAACAAAAACGAAAACAAAAACGAAAACAAAAACGAAAACAAAAACGAAAACAAAAACGAAAACAAACACGAAAACAAAAACGAAAACAAAAACGAAAACAAAAACGAAAACAAAAACGAAAACAAAAACGAAAACAAAAACGAAAAAAACGAAAACAAAAACGAAAACAAAAAAGAAAACAAAAACGAAAACAAAAACGAAAACAAAAACGAAAACAAAAACGAAAACAAAAACAAAAACGAAAACAAAAACGAAAACAAAAACGAAAACAAAAACGAAAACAAAAACGAAATCAAAAACAAAAACAAAAACAAAAACGAAAACGAAAACAAAAACGAAAACAAACACGAAAACAAAAACGAAAACAAAAACGAAAACAAAAACGAAAACAAAAAAGAAAACAAAAATGAAAACAAAAACGAAAACAAAAACGAAAACAAAAACGAAAACAAAAACAAAAACGAAAACAAAAACGAAAACAAAAACGAAAACAAAAACGAAAACAAAAACGAAATCAAAAACAAAAACAAAAACAAAAACGAAAACGAAAACAAAAACGAAAACAAACACGAAAACAAAAACGAAAACAAAAACGAAAACAAAAACGAAAACAAAAACGAAAACAAAAACGAAAACAAAAACGAAAACAAAAACGAAAACAAAAACGAAAACAAAAACGAAAACAACAACATCATCGAGATACATCGATCAGCACGAATCGCGTACCTAGCGAAACATATCTGTTATTCTTCTATCAAATCAGAAACTTTCTTTCGATCGGTGAGGATTGTTAGTAAAGAACATTTGATATATAACTATAGCGCGGGAATTGATGTAGCTTCTCGCTCGCTTCGCTCGCTCTTATAAAACTAGCCTAACCTCAAAACCGATCCCGCGCGTCTGTAAATTATCGGAAAATCGCGGTCTTTTCGAAAAACGAACGCAAGGTGGATTGGTTTTAGGTAAGGCTATAACATTCCGAGCGAGCGCAGCGAGCGAGCAACTCGTAAAGATGAGTCGCAACCCAATGATTTTGACCGTAGGGACTTTTAAGTATTCGCAACAGCCCTAGGAGCGACACGCCGCTGGACTTGGTCGTGTGCGATCGAAGAGCATTATGCCGCTGGACTTAGTCTCGTACAAACAAAAACCAATTAAGACAAAGACAAGGACAGAAACAAGGACAAAAACAAAAACAAAAACGAAAACAAAAACAAAAACGAAAACAAAAACGAAAACAAAAACGAAAACAAACACGAAAACAAAAACGAAAACAAAAACGAAAACAAAAACGAAAACAAAAACGAAAACAAAAACGAAAACAAAAACGAAAACAAAAACGAAAACAAAAACGAAATCAAAAACGAAAACAAAAACGAAAACAAAAACGAAAACAAAAACGAAAACAAAAACGAAAACAAAAACGAAAACAAAAACGAAAACAAAAACGAAAACAAAAAAGAAAACAAAAACGAAAACGAAAACGAAAACAAAAACGAAAACAAACACGAAAACAAAAACGAAAACAAAAACGAAAACAAAAACGAAAACAAACACGAAAACAAAAACGAAAACAAAAACGAAATCAAAAACGAAAACAAAAACGAAAACAAAAACGAAAACAAAAACGAAAACAAAAACGAAAACAAAACCGAAAACAAAAACAAAAACGAAAACAAAAACGAAAACAAAAACGAAAACAAAAACGAAAACAAAAACGAAAACAAAAAAGAAAACAAAAACGAAAACAAAAACGAAAACAAAAAAGAAAACAAAAACGAAAACAGAAACGAAAACAAAAACGAAATCAAAAACGAAAACAAAAACGAAAACAAAAACGAAAACAAAAACGAAAACAAAAACGAAAACAAAAACGAAAACAAAAACGAAAACAAAAACGAAAACAAAAACGAAAACAAAAACGAAAAGGAAAACAAAAACAAAAACGAAAACAAAAACGAAAACAAAAACAAAAACGAAAACAAAAACGAAAACAAAAACGAAAACAAAAACGAAAACAAAAACAAAAACAAAAACGAAAACAAAAACAAAAACGAAAACAAAAACGAAAACAAAAACGAAAACAAAAACGAAAACAAAAACGAAAACAAAAACGAAAACAAAAACGAAAACAAAAACGAAAACAAACACGAAAACAAAAACGAAAACAAAAACGAAAACAAAAACGAAAACAAAAACGAAAACAAAAACGAAAACAAAAACGAAAAAAACGAAAACAAAAACGAAAACAAAAAAGAAAACAAAAACGAAAACAAAAACGAAAACAAAAACGAAAACAAAAACGAAAACAAAAACAAAAACGAAAACAAAAACGAAAACAAAAACGAAAACAAAAACAAAAACAAAAACGAAAACAAAAACAAAAACAAAAACAAAAACGAAAACGAAAACAAAAACGAAAACAAACACGAAAACAAAAACGAAAACAAAAACGAAAACAAAAACGAAAACAAAAAAGAAAACAAAAACGAAAACAAAAACGAAAACAAAAACGAAAACAAAAACGAAAACAAAAACAAAAACGAAAACAAAAACGAAAACAAAAACGAAAACAAAAACGAAAACAAAAACGAAATCAAAAACAAAAACAAAAACAAAAACGAAAACGAAAACAAAAACGAAAACAAACACGAAAACAAAAACGAAAACAAAAACGAAAACAAAAACGAAAACAAAAACGAAAACAAAAACGAAAACAAAAACGAAAACAAAAACGAAAACAAAAAAGAAAACAAAAACGAAAACAAAAACATCATCGAGATACATCGATCAGCACGAATCGCGTACCTAGCGAAACATATCTGTTATTCTTCTATCAAATCAGAAACTTTCTTTCGATCGGTGAGAATTGTTAGTAAAGAACATTTGATATATAACTATAGCGCGGGAATTGATGTAGCTTCTCGCTCGCTTCGCTCGCTCTTATAAAACTAGCCTAACCTCAAAACCGATCCCGCGCGTCTGTAAATTATCGGAAAATCGCGGTCTTTTCGAAAAACGAACGCAAGGTGGATTGGTTTTAGGTAAGGCTATAACATTCCGAGCGAGCGCAGCGAGCGAGCAACTCGTAAAGGTGAGTCGCAACCCAATGATTTTGACCGTAGGGACTTTTAAGTATTCGCAACAGCCCTAGGAGCGACACGCCGCTGGACTTGGTCGTGTGCGATCGAAGAGCATTATGCCGCTGGACTTAGTCTCGTACAAACAAAAACCAATTAAGACAAAGACAAGGACAGAAACAAGGACAAAAACAAAAACAAAAACGAAAACAAAAACAAAAACGAAAAGGAAAACAAAAACAAAAACGAAAACAAAAACGAAAACAAAAACAAAAACGAAAACGAAAACAAAAACGAAAACAAAAACAGAAACAAAAACGAAAAGGAAAACAAAAACAAAAACGAAAACAAAAACGAAAACAAAAACAAAAACGAAAACAAAAACGAAAACAAAAACAAAAACGAAAACAAAAACGAAAACAAAAACAGAAACAAAAACGAAAACAAAAACGAAAACAAAAACGAAAACAAAAACAAAAACGAAAACAAAAACGAAAACAAAAACGAAAACAAAAACGAAAACAAAAACGAAAACAAAAACGAAAACAAAAACGAAAACAAAAACGAAAACAAAAAAGAAAACAAAAACGAAAACGAAAACGAAAACAAAAACGAAAACAAACACGAAAACAAAAACGAAAACAAAAACGAAAACAAAAACGAAAACAAAAACGAAAACAAAAACGAAAACAAAAACGAAAACAAAAACGAAAACAAAAACGAAAACAAAAACGAAAACAAAAACGAAAACAAAAACGAAAACAAAAACATCCTCGAGATACATCGATCAGCACGAATCGCGTACCTAGCGAAACATATCTGTTATTCTTCTATCAAATCAGAAACTTTCTTTCGATCGGTGAGAATTGTTAGTAAAGAACATTTGATATATAACTATAGCGCGGGAATTGATGTAGCTTCTCGCTCGCTTCGCTCGCTCTTATAAAACTAGCCTAACCTCAAAACCGATCCCGCGCGTCTGTAAATTATCGGAAAATCGCGGTCTTTTCGAAAAACGAACGCAAGGTGGATTGGTTTTAGGTAAGGCTATAACATTCCGAGCGAGCGCAGCGAGCGAGCAACTCGTAAAGGTGAGTCGCAACCCAATGATTTTGACCGTAGGGACTTTTAAGTATTCGCAACAGCCCTAGGAGCGACACGCCGCTGGACTTGGTCGTGTGCGATCGAAGAGCATTATGCCGCTGGACTTAGTCTCGTACAAACAAAAACCAATTAAGACAAAGACAAGGACAGAAACAAGGACAAAAACAAAAACAAAAACGAAAACAAAAACGAAATCAAAAACGAAAACGAAAACGAAAACAAAAACGAAAACAAAAACAGAAACAAAAACGAAAAGGAAAACAAAAACAAAAACGAAAACAAAAACGAAAACAAAAACGAAAACAAAAACGAAAACAAAAACGAAAACAAAAACGAAAACAAAAACGAAAACAAAAACGAAAACAAAAACGAAAACAAAAACGAAAACAAAAACGAAAACAAAAACGAAAAGGAAAACAAAAACAAAATCGAAAATAAAAACGAAAACAAAAACAAAAACGAAAACAAAAACGAAAACAAAAACGAAAACAAAAACGAAAACAAAAACGAAAACAAAAACAAAAACGAAAACAAAAACGAAAACAAAAACGAAAACAAAAACGAAAACAAAAACGAAAACAAAAACGAAAACAAAAACAAAAACGAAAACAAAAACGAAAACAAAAACGAAAACAAAAACGAAAACAAAAACGAAAACAAAAACGAAAACAAAACCGAAAACAAAAACAAAAACGAAAACAAAAACGAAAACAAAAACGAAAACAAAAACGAAAACAAAAACGAAAACAAAAACGAAAACAAAAACGAAAACAAAAACGAAAACAAAAAAGAAAACAAAAACGAAAACAAAAACGAAAACAAAAAAGAAAACAAAAACGAAAACAAAAACGAAAACAAAAACGAAATCAAAAACGAAAACAAAAACGAAAACAAAAACGAAAACAAAAACGAAAACAAAAACGAAAACAAAAACGAAAACAAAAACGAAAACAAACACGAAAACAAAAACGAAAACAAAAACGAAAACAAAAACGAAAACAAAAACGAAAACAAAAACGAAAACAAAAACGAAAACAAAAACGAAAACAAAAACGAAAACAAAAAAGAAAACAAAAACGAAAACAAAAACGAAAACAAAAACGAAAACAAAAACGAAAACAAAAACAAAAACGAAAACAAAAACGAAAACAAAAACGAAAACAAAAACGAAAACAAAAACGAAATCAAAAACAAAAACAAAAACAAAAACATAAACGAAAACGAAAACAAAAACGAAAACAAACACGAAAACAAAAACGAAAACAAAAACGAAAACAAAAACGAAATCAAAAACAAAAACAAAAACAAAAACATAAACGAAAACGAAAACAAAAACGAAAACAAAAACGAAAACAAAAACAAAAACGAAAACAAAAACGAAAACAAAAACGAAAACAAAAACGAAAACAAAAACGAAATCAAAAACAAAAACAAAAACAAAAACAAAAACGAAAACGAAAACAAAAACGAAAACAAACACGAAAACAAAAACGAAAACAAAAACGAAAACAAAAACGAAAACAAAAACGAAAACAAAAACGAAAACAAAAACGAAAACAAAAACGAAAACAAAAACGAAAACAAAAACGAAAACAAAAACATCATCGAGATACATCGATCAGCACGAATCGCGTACCTAGCGAAACATATCTGTTATTCTTCTATCAAATCAGAAACTTTCTTTCGATCGGTGAGAATTGTTAGTAAAGAACATTTGATATATAACTATAGCGCGGGAATTGATGTAGCTTCTCGCTCGCTTCGCTCGCTCTTATAAAACTAGCCTAACCTCAAAACCGATCCCGCGCGTCTGTAAATTATCGGAAAATCGCGGTCTTTTCGAAAAACGAACGCAAGGTGGATTGGTTTTAGGTAAGGCTATAACATTCCGAGCGAGCGCAGCGAGCGAGCAACTCGTAAAGGTGAGTCGCAACCCAATGATTTTGACCGTAGGGACTTTTAAGTATTCGCAACAGCCCTAGGAGCGACACGCCGCTGGACTTGGTCGTGTGGGATCGAAGAGCATTATGCCGCTGGACTTAGTCTCGTACAAACAAAAACCAATTAAGACAAAGACAAGGACAGAAACAAGGACAAAAACAAAAACAAAATCAAAAACAAAAACAAAAACAAAAACGAAAACGAAAACAAAAACGAAAACAAACACGAAAACAAAAACGAAAACAAAAACGAAAACAAAAACGAAAACAAAAACGAAAACAAAAACGAAAACAAAAACGAAAACAAAAACGAAAACAAAAACGAAATCAAAAACGAAAACAAAAACGAAAACAAAAACGAAAACAAAAACGAAAACAAAAACGAAAACAACAACATCATCGAGATACATCGATCAGCACGAATCGCGTACCTAGCGAAACATATCTGTTATTCTTCTATCAAATCAGAAACTTTCTTTCGATCGGTGAGAATTGTTAGTAAAGAACATTTGATATATAACTATAGCGCGGGAATTGATGTAGCTTCTCGCTCGCTTCGCTCGCTCTTATAAAACTAGCCTAACCTCAAAACCGATCCCGCGCGTCTGTAAATTATCGGAAAATCGCGGTCTTTTCGAAAAACGAACGCAAGGTGGATTGGTTTTAGGTAAGGCTATAACATTCCGAGCGAGCGCAGCGAGCGAGCAACTCGTAAAGGTGAGTCGCAACCCAATGATTTTGACCGTAGGGACTTTTAAGTATTCGCAACAGCCCTAGGAGCGACACGCCGCTGGACTTGGTCGTGTGCGATCGAAGAGCATTATGCCGCTGGACTTAGTCTCGTACAAACAAAAACCAATTAAGACAAAGACAAGGACAGAAACAAGGACAAAAACAAAAACAAAAACGAAAACAAAAACAAAAACGAAAACAAAAACGAAAACAAAAACGAAAACAAACACGAAAACAAAAACGAAAACAAAAACGAAAACAAAAACGAAAACAAAAACGAAAACAAAAACGAAAACAAAAACGAAAACAAAAACAAAATCAAAAACGAAAACAAAAACGAAAACAAAAACGAAAACAAAAACGAAAACAACAACATCATCGAGATACATCGATCAGCACGAATCGCGTACCTAGCGAAACATATCTGTTATTCTTCTATCAAATCAGAAACTTTCTTTCGATCGGTGAGAATTGTTAGTAAAGAACATTTGATATATAACTATAGCGCGGGAATTGATGTAGCTTCTCGCTCGCATCGCTCGCTCTTATAAAACTAGCCTAACCTCAAAACCGATCCCGCGCGTCTGTAAATTATCGGAAAATCGCGGTCTTTTCGAAAAACGAACGCAAGGTGGATTGGTTTTAGGTAAGGCTATAACATTCCGAGCGAGCGCAGCGAGCGAGCAACTCGTAAAGGTGAGTCGCAACCCAATGATTTTGACCGTAGGGACTTTTAAGTATTCGCAACAGCCCTAGGAGCGACACGCCGCTGGACTTGGTCGTGTGCGATCGAAGAGCATTATGCCGCTGGACTTAGTCTCGTACAAACAAAAACCAATTAAGACAAAGACAAGGACAGAAACAAGGACAAAAACAAAAACACAAACAAAAACGAAAAGGAAAACAAAAACAAAAACGAAAACAAAAACGAAAACAAAAACAAAAACGAAAACAAAAACGAAAACAAAAACGAAAACAAACACAAAAACAAAAACGAAAACAAAAACGAAAACAAAAACGAAAACAAAAACGAAAACAAAAACGAAAACAAAAACGAAAACAAAAACACAAACAAAAACGAAAAGGAAAAGAAAAACAAAAACGAAAACAAAAACGAAAACAAAAACAAAAACGAAAACAAAAACGAAAACAAAAACGAAAACAAAAACGAAAACAAAAACGAAAACAAAAACGAAAACAAAAACGAAAACGAAAACAAAAACGAAAACAAAAACGAAAACAAAAACGAAAACAAAAACGAAAACAAAAACGAAAACAAAAACGAAAACAAAAACGAAAACAAAAACGAAAACAAAAACGAAAACAAAAAAGAAAACAAAAACGAAAACAAAAACGAAAACAAAAAAGAAAACAAAAACGAAAACAAAAACGAAAACAACAACATCATCGAGATACATCGATCAGCACGAATCGCGTACCTAGCGAAACATATCTGTTATTCTTCTATCAAATCAGAAACTTTCTTTCGATCGGTGAGAATTGTTAGTAAAGAACATTTGATATATAACTATAGCGCGGGAATTGATGTAGCTTCTCGCTCGCTTCGCTCGCTCTTATAAAACTAGCCTAACCTCAAAACCGATCCCGCGCGTCTGTAAATTATCGGAAAATCGCGGTCTTTTCGAAAAACGAACGCAAGGTGGATTGGTTTTAGGTAAGGCTATAACATTCCGAGCGAGCGCAGCGAGCGAGCAACTCGTAAAGGTGAGTCGCAACCCAATGATTTTGACCGTAGGGACTTTTAAGTATTCGCAACAGCCCTAGGAGCGACACGCCGCTGGACTTGGTCGTGTGCGATCGAAGAGCATTATGCCGCTGGACTTAGTCTCGTACAAACAAAAACCAATTAAGACAAAGACAAGGACAGAAACAAGGACAAAAACAAAAACAAAATCAAAAACAAAAACAAAAACAAAAACAAAAACGAAAACGAAAACGAAAACAAAAACGAAAACAAACACGAAAACAAAAACGAAAACAAAAACGAAAACAAAAACGAAAACAAAAACGAAAACAAAAACGAAAACAAAAACGAAAACAAAAACGAAAACAAAAACAAAAACGAAAACAAAAACGAAAACAAAAACGAAAACAAAAACGAAAACAAAAACGAAAACAAAAACAAAATCAAAAACGAAAACAAAAACGAAAACAAAAACGAAAACAAAAACGAAAACAACAACATCATCGAGATACATCGATCAGCACGAATCGCGTACCTAGCGAAACATATCTGTTATTCTTCTATCAAATCAGAAACTTTCTTTCGATCGGTGAGAATTGTTAGTAAAGAACATTTGATATATAACTATAGCGCGGGAATTGATGTAGCTTCTCGCTCGCTTCGCTCGCTCTTATAAAACTAGCCTAACCTCAAAACCGATCCCGCGCGTCTGTAAATTACCGGAAAATCGCGGTCTTTTCGAAAAACGAACGCAAGGTGGATTGGTTTTAGGTAAGGCTATAACATTCCGAGCGAGCGCAGCGAGCGAGCAACTCGTAAAGGTGAGTCGCAACCCAATGATTTTGACCGTAGGGACTTTTAAGTATTCGCAACAGCCCTAGGAGCGACACGCCGCTGGACTTGGTCGTGTGCGATCGAAGAGCATTATGCCGCTGGACTTAGTCTCGTACAAACAAAAACCAATTAAGACAAAGACAAGGACAGAAACAAGGACAAAAACAAAAACACAAACAAAAACGAAAAGGAAAACAAAAACAAAAACGAAAACAAAAACGAAAACAAAAACAAAAACGAAAACAAAAACGAAAACAAAAACGAAAACAAACACGAAAACAAAAACGAAAACAAAAACGAAAACAAAAACGAAAACAAAAACGAAAACAAAAACGAAAACAAAAACACAAACAAAAACGAAAACAAAAACAAAAACAAAAACGAAAACAAAAACGAAAACAAAAACGAAAACAAAAACGAAAACAAAAACGAAAACAAAAACGAAAACAAAAACGAAAACGAAAACAAAAACGAAAACAAAAACGAAAACAAAAACGAAAACAAAAACGAAAACAAAAACGAAAACAAAAACGAAAACAAAAACGAAAACAAAAACGAAAACAAAAACGAAAACAAAAAAGAAAACAAAAACGAAAACAAAAACGAAAACAAAAAAGAAAACAAAAACGAAAACAAAAACGAAAACAAAAACATCATCGAGATACATCGATCAGCACGAATCGCGTACCTAGCGAAACATATCTGTTATTCTTCTATCAAATCAGAAACTTTCTTTCGATCGGTGAGAATTGTTAGTAAAGAACATTTGATATATAACTATAGCGCGGGAATTGATGTAGCTTCTCGCTCGCTTCGCTCGCTCTTATAAAACTAGCCTAACCTCAAAACCGATCCCGCGCGTCTGTAAATTATCGGAAAATCGCGGTCTTTTCGAAAAACGAACGCAAGGTGGATTGGTTTTAGGTAAGGCTATAACATTCCGAGCGAGCGCAGCGAGCGAGCAACTCGTAAAGGTGAGTCGCAACCCAATGATTTTGACCGTAGGGACTTTTAAGTATTCGCAACAGCCCTAGGAGCGACACGCCGCTGGACTTGGTCGTGTGCGATCGAAGAGCATTATGCCGCTGGACTTAGTCTCGTACAAACAAAAACCAATTAAGACAAAGACAAGGACAGAAACAAGGACAAAAACAAAAACAAAAACAAAAACAAAAACAAAAACAAAAACAAAAACGAAAACGAAAACGAAAACGAAAACAAAAACGAAAACAAACACGAAAACAAAAACGAAAACAAAAACGAAAACAAAAACGAAAACAAAAACGAAAACAAAAACGAAAACAAAAACGAAAACAAAAACGAAAACAAAAACAAAAACGAAAACAAAAACGAAAACAAAAACGAAAACAAAAACGAAAACAAAAACGAAAACAAAAACGAAAACAAAAACGAAAACAAAAACGAAAACAAAAACGAAAACAAAAACAACAACATCATCGAGATACATCGATCAGCACGAATCGCGTACCTAGCGAAACATATCTGTTATTCTTCTATCAAATCAGAAACTTTCTTTCGATCGGTGAGAATTGTTAGTAAAGAACATTTGATATATAACTATAGCGCGGGAATTGATGTAGCTTCTCGCTCGCTTCGCCCGCTCTTATAAAACTAGCCTAACCTCAAAACCGATCCCGCGCGTCTGTAAATTATCGGAAAATCGCGGTCTTTTCGAAAAACGAACGCAAGGTGGATTGGTTTTAGGTAAGGCTATAACATTCCGAGCGAGCGCAGCGAGCGAGCAACTCGTAAAGGTGAGTCGCAACCCAATGATTTTGACCGTAGGGACTTTTAAGTATTCGCAACAGCCCTAGGAGCGACACGCCGCTGGACTTGGTCGTGTGCGATCGAAGAGCATTATGCCGCTGGACTTAGTCTCGTACAAACAAAAACCAATTAAGACAAAGACAAGGACAGAAACAAGGACAAAAACAAAAACAAAAACGAAAACAAAAACAAAAACGAAAACAAAAACGAAAACAAAAACGAAAACAAACACGAAAACAAAAACGAAAACAAAAACGAAAACAAAAACGAAAACAAAAACGAAAACAAAAACGAAAACAAAAACGAAAACAAAAACGAAAACAAAAACAAAAACAAAAACGAAAACAAAAACGAAAACAAAAACGAAAACAAAAACGAAAACAAAAACGAAAACAAAAACGAAAACAAAAACGAAAACAAAAACGAAAACAAAAACGAAAACAAAAACAACAACATCATCGAGATACATCGATCAGCACGAATCGCGTACCTAGCGAAACATATCTGTTATTCTTCTATCAAATCAGAAACTTTCTTTCGATCGGTGAGAATTGTTAGTAAAGAACATTTGATATATAACTATAGCGCGGGAATTGATGTAGCTTCTCGCTCGCTTCGCTCGCTCTTATAAAACTAGCCTAACCTCAAAACCGATCCCGCGCGTCTGTAAATTATCGGAAAATCGCGGTCTTTTCGAAAAACGAACGCAAGGTGGATTGGTTTTAGGTAAGGCTATAACATTCCGAGCGAGCGCAGCGAGCGAGCAACTCGTAAAGGTGAGTCGCAACCCAATAATTTTGACCGTAGGGACTTTTAAGTATTCGCAACAGCCCTAGGAGCGACACGCCGCTGGACTTGGTCGTGTGCGATCGAAGAGCATTATGCCGCTGGACTTAGTCTCGTACAAACAAAAACCAATTAAGACAAAGACAAGGACAGAAACAAGGACAAAAACAAAAACAAAAACGAAAACAAAAACAAAAACGAAAACAAAAACGAAAACAAAAACGAAAACAAACACGAAAACAAAAACGAAAACAAAAACGAAAACAAAAACGAAAACAAAAACGAAAACAAAAACGAAAACAAAAACGAAAACAAAAACGAAAACAAAAACGAAAACAAAAACAAAAACAAAAACGAAAACAAAAACGAAAACAAAAACGAAAACAAAAACGAAAACAAAAACGAAAACAAAAACGAAAACAAAAACGAAAACAAAAACAACAACATCATCGAGATACATCGATCAGCACGAATCGCGTACCTAGCGAAACATATCTGTTATTCTTCTATCAAATCAGAAACTTTCTTTCGATCGGTGAGAATTGTTAGTAAAGAACATTTGATATATAACTATAGCGCTGGAATTGATGTAGCTTCTCGCTCGCTTCGCTCGCTCTTATAAAACTAGCCTAACCTCAAGACCGATCCCGCGCGTCTGTAAATTATCGGAAAATCGCGGTCTTTTCGAAAAACGAACGCAAGGTGGATTGGTTTTAGGTAAGGCTATAACATTCCGAGCGAGCGCAGCGAGCGAGCAACTCGTAAAGGTGAGTCGCAACCCAATGATTTTGACCGTAGGGACTTTTAAGTATTCGCAACAGCCCTAGGAGCGACACGCCGCTGGACTTGGTCGTGTGCGATCGAAGAGCATTATGCCGCTGGACTTAGTCTCGTACAAACAAAAACCAATTAAGACAAAGACAAGGACAGAAACAAGGACAAAAACAAAAACAAAAACGAAAACAAAAACAAAAACGAAAACAAAAACGAAAACAAAAACGAAAACGAAAACGAAAACGAAAACGAAAACGAAAACGAAAACGAAAACGAAAACGAAAACGAAAACGAAAACGAAAACGAAAACGAAAACGAAAACGAAAACGAAAACGAAAACGAAAACGAAAACGAAAACGAAAACAAAAACGAAAACAAACACGAAAACAAAAACGAAAACAAAAACGAAAACAAAAACGAAAACAAAAACGAAAACAAAAACGAAAACAAAAACGAAAACAAAAACGAAAACAAAAACGAAAACAAAAACGAAAACAAAAACGAAAACAACAACATCATCGAGATACATCGATCAGCACGAATCGCGTACCTAGCGAAACATATCTGTTATTCTTCTATCAAATCAGAAACTTTCTTTCGATCGGTGAGAATTGTTAGTAAAGAACATTTGATATATAACTATAGCGCGGGAATTGATGTAGCTTCTCGCTCGCTTCGCTCGCTCTTATAAAACTAGCCTAACCTCAAAACCGATCCCGCGCGTCTGTAAATTATCGGAAAATCGCGGTCTTTTCGAAAAACGAACGCAAGGTGGATTGGTTTTAGGTAAGGCTATAACATTCCGAGCGAGCGCAGCGAGCGAGCAACTCGTAAAGGTGAGTCGCAACCCAATGATTTTGACCGTAGGGACTTTTAAGTATTCGCAACAGCCCTAGGAGCGACACGCCGCTGGACTTGGTCGTGTGCGATCGAAGAGCATTATGCCGCTGGACTTAGTCTCGTACAAACAAAAACCAATTAAGACAAAGACAAGGACAGAAACAAGGACAAAAACAAAAACAAAAACGAAAACAAAAACAAAAACGAAAACAAAAACGAAAACAAAAACGAAAACAAACACGAAAACAAAAACGAAAACAAAAACGAAAACAAAAACGAAAACAAAAACGAAAACAAAAACGAAAACAAAAACGAAAACAAAAACAAAATCAAAAACGAAAACAAAAACGAAAACAAAAACGAAAACAAAAACGAAAACAACAACATCATCGAGATACATCGATCAGCACGAATCGCGTACCTAGCGAAACATATCTGTTATTCTTCTATCAAATCAGAAACTTTCTTTCGATCGGTGAGAATTGTTAGTAAAGAACATTTGATATATAACTATAGCGCGGGAATTGATGTAGCTTCTCGCTCGCATCGCTCGCTCTTATAAAACTAGCCTAACCTCAAAACCGATCCCGCGCGTCTGTAAATTATCGGAAAATCGCGGTCTTTTCGAAAAACGAACGCAAGGTGGATTGGTTTTAGGTAAGGCTATAACATTCCGAGCGAGCGCAGCGAGCGAGCAACTCGTAAAGGTGAGTCGCAACCCAATGATTTTGACCGTAGGGACTTTTAAGTATTCGCAACAGCCCTAGGAGCGACACGCCGCTGGACTTGGTCGTGTGCGATCGAAGAGCATTATGCCGCTGGACTTAGTCTCGTACAAACAAAAACCAATTAAGACAAAGACAAGGACAGAAACAAGGACAAAAACAAAAACACAAACAAAAACGAAAAGGAAAACAAAAACAAAAACGAAAACAAAAACGAAAACAAAAACAAAAACGAAAACAAAAACGAAAACAAAAACGAAAACAAACACGAAAACAAAAACGAAAACAAAAACGAAAACAAAAACGAAAACAAAAACGAAAACAAAAACGAAAACAAAAACGAAAACAAAAACACAAACAAAAACGAAAAGGAAAAGAAAAACAAAAACGAAAACAAAAACGAAAACAAAAACAAAAACGAAAACAAAAACGAAAACAAAAACGAAAACAAAAACGAAAACAAAAACGAAAACAAAAACGAAAACAAAAACGAAAACGAAAACAAAAACGAAAACAAAAACGAAAACAAAAACGAAAACAAAAACGAAAACAAAAACGAAAACAAAAACGAAAACAAAAACGAAAACAAAAACGAAAACAAAAACGAAAACAAAAAAGAAAACAAAAACGAAAACAAAAACGAAAACAAAAAAGAAAACAAAAACGAAAACAAAAACGAAAACAACAACATCATCGAGATACATCGATCAGCACGAATCGCGTACCTAGCGAAACATATCTGTTATTCTTCTATCAAATCAGAAACTTTCTTTCGATCGGTGAGAATTGTTAGTAAAGAACATTTGATATATAACTATAGCGCGGGAATTGATGTAGCTTCTCGCTCGCTTCGCTCGCTCTTATAAAACTAGCCTAACCTCAAAACCGATCCCGCGCGTCTGTAAATTATCGGAAAATCGCGGTCTTTTCGAAAAACGAACGCAAGGTGGATTGGTTTTAGGTAAGGCTATAACATTCCGAGCGAGCGCAGCGAGCGAGCAACTCGTAAAGGTGAGTCGCAACCCAATGATTTTGACCGTAGGGACTTTTAAGTATTCGCAACAGCCCTAGGAGCGACACGCCGCTGGACTTGGTCGTGTGCGATCGAAGAGCATTATGCCGCTGGACTTAGTCTCGTACAAACAAAAACCAATTAAGACAAAGACAAGGACAGAAACAAGGACAAAAACAAAAACAAAATCAAAAACAAAAACAAAAACAAAAACAAAAACGAAAACGAAAACGAAAACGAAAACGAAAACAAAAACGAAAACAAACACGAAAACAAAAACGAAAACAAAAACGAAAACAAAAACGAAAACAAAAACGAAAACAAAAACGAAAACAAAAACGAAAACAAAAACGAAAACAAAAACAAAAACGAAAACAAAAACGAAAACAAAAACGAAAACAAAAACGAAAACAAAAACGAAAACAAAAACAAAATCAAAAACGAAAACAAAAACGAAAACAAAAACGAAAACAAAAACGAAAACAACAACATCATCGAGATACATCGATCAGCACGAATCGCGTACCTAGCGAAACATATCTGTTATTCTTCTATCAAATCAGAAACTTTCTTTCGATCGGTGAGAATTGTTAGTAAAGAACATTTGATATATAACTATAGCGCGGGAATTGATGTAGCTTCTCGCTCGCTTCGCTCGCTCTTATAAAACTAGCCTAACCTCAAAACCGATCCCGCGCGTCTGTAAATTACCGGAAAATCGCGGTCTTTTCGAAAAACGAACGCAAGGTGGATTGGTTTTAGGTAAGGCTATAACATTCCGAGCGAGCGCAGCGAGCGAGCAACTCGTAAAGGTGAGTCGCAACCCAATGATTTTGACCGTAGGGACTTTTAAGTATTCGCAACAGCCCTAGGAGCGACACGCCGCTGGACTTGGTCGTGTGCGATCGAAGAGCATTATGCCGCTGGACTTAGTCTCGTACAAACAAAAACCAATTAAGACAAAGACAAGGACAGAAACAAGGACAAAAACAAAAACAAAATCAAAAACAAAAACAAAAACAAAAACAAAAACGAAAACGAAAACGAAAACGAAAACGAAAACAAAAACGAAAACAAACACGAAAACAAAAACGAAAACAAACACGAAAACAAAAACGAAAACAAAAACGAAAACAAAAACGAAAACAAAAACGAAAACAAAAACGAAAACAAAAACACAAACAAAAACGAAAAGGAAAAGAAAAACAAAAACGAAAACAAAAACGAAAACAAAAACAAAAACGAAAACAAAAACGAAAACAAAAACGAAAACAAAAACGAAAACAAAAACGAAAACAAAAACGAAAACAAAAACGAAAACGAAAACAAAAACGAAAACAAAAACGAAAACAAAAACGAAAACAAAAACGAAAACAAAAACGAAAACAAAAACGAAAACAAAAACGAAAACAAAAACGAAAACAAAAACGAAAACAAAAAAGAAAACAAAAACGAAAACAAAAACGAAAACAAAAAAGAAAACAAAAACGAAAACAAAAACGAAAACAACAACATCATCGAGATACATCGATCAGCACGAATCGCGTACCTAGCGAAACATATCTGTTATTCTTCTATCAAATCAGAAACTTTCTTTCGATCGGTGAGAATTGTTAGTAAAGAACATTTGATATATAACTATAGCGCGGGAATTGATGTAGCTTCTCGCTCGCTTCGCTCGCTCTTATAAAACTAGCCTAACCTCAAAACCGATCCCGCGCGTCTGTAAATTATCGGAAAATCGCGGTCTTTTCGAAAAACGAACGCAAGGTGGATTGGTTTTAGGTAAGGCTATAACATTCCGAGCGAGCGCAGCGAGCGAGCAACTCGTAAAGGTGAGTCGCAACCCAATGATTTTGACCGTAGGGACTTTTAAGTATTCGCAACAGCCCTAGGAGCGACACGCCGCTGGACTTGGTCGTGTGCGATCGAAGAGCATTATGCCGCTGGACTTAGTCTCGTACAAACAAAAACCAATTAAGACAAAGACAAGGACAGAAACAAGGACAAAAACAAAAACAAAATCAAAAACAAAAACAAAAACAAAAACAAAAACGAAAACGAAAACGAAAACGAAAACAAAAACGAAAACAAACACGAAAACAAAAACGAAAACAAAAACGAAAACAAAAACGAAAACAAAAACGAAAACAAAAACGAAAACAAAAACGAAAACAAACACGAAAACAAAAACGAAAACAAAAACGAAAACAAAAACGAAAACAAAAACGAAAACAAAAACGAAAACAAAAACGAAAACAAAAACGAAAACAAAAACGAAAACAAAAACGAAAACAAAAACAACAACATCATCGAGATACATCGATCAGCACGAATCGCGTACCTAGCGAAACATATCTGTTATTCTTCTATCAAATCAGAAACTTTCTTTCGATCGGTGAGAATTGTTAGTAAAGAACATTTGATATATAACTATAGCGCGGGAATTGATGTAGCTTCTCGCTCGCTTCGCTCGCTCTTATAAAACTAGCCTAACCTCAAAACCGATCCCGCGCGTCTGTAAATTATCGGAAAATCGCGGTCTTTTCGAAAAACGAACGCAAGGTGGATTGGTTTTAGGTAAGGCTATAACATTCCGAGCGAGCGCAGCGAGCGAGCAACTCGTAAAGGTGAGTCGCAACCCAATGATTTTGACCGTAGGGACTTTTAAGTATTCGCAACAGCCCTAGGAGCGACACGCCGCTGGACTTGGTCGTGTGCGATCGAAGAGCATTATGCCGCTGGACTTAGTCTCGTACAAACAAAAACCAATTAAGACAAAGACAAGGACAGAAACAAGGACAAAAACAAAAACAAAAACGAAAACAAAAACAAAAACGAAAACAAAAACGAAAACAAAAACGAAAACAAACACGAAAACAAAAACGAAAACAAAAACGAAAACAAAAACGAAAACAAAAACGAAAACAAAAACGAAAACAAAAACGAAAACAAAAACAAAATCAAAAACGAAAACAAAAACGAAAACAAAAACGAAAACAAAAACGAAAACAACAACATCATCGAGATACATCGATCAGCACGAATCGCGTACCTAGCGAAACATATCTGTTATTCTTCTATCAAATCAGAAACTTTCTTTCGATCGGTGAGAATTGTTAGTAAAGAACATTTGATATATAACTATAGCGCGGGAATTGATGTAGCTTCTCGCTCGCTTCGCTCGCTCTTATAAAACTAGCCTAACCTCAAAACCGATCCCGCGCGTCTGTAAATTATCGGAAAATCGCGGTCTTTTCGAAAAACGAACGCAAGGTGGATTGGTTTTAGGTAAGGCTATAACATTCCGAGCGAGCGCAGCGAGCGAGCAACTCGTAAAGGTGAGTCGCAACCCAATGATTTTGACCGTAGGGACTTTTAAGTATTCGCAACAGCCCTAGGAGCGACACGCCGCTGGACTTGGTCGTGTGCGATCGAAGAGCATCATGCCGCTGGACTTAGTCTCGTACAAACAAAAACCAATTAAGACAAAGACAAGGACAGAAACAAGGACAAAAACAAAAACAAAAACGAAAACAAAAACAAAAACGAAAACAAAAACGAAAACAAAAACGAAAACAAACACGAAAACAAAAACGAAAACAAAAACGAAAACAAAAACGAAAACAAACACGAAA
>NW_026869735.1:417500-442500 GCF_905332965.1 Bombus pascuorum | reverse complement strand
ATTGATGTAGCTTCTCGCTCGCTTCGCTCGCTCTTATAAAACTAGCCTAACCTCAAAACCGATCCCGCGCGTCTGTAAATTATCGGAAAATCGCGGTCTTTTCGAAAAACGAACGCAAGGTGGATTGGTTTTAGGTAAGGCTATAACATTCCGAGCGAGCGCAGCGAGCGAGCAACTCGTAAAGGTGAGTCGCAACCCAATGATTTTGACCGTAGGGACTTTTAAGTATTCGCAACAGCCCTAGGAGCGACACGAAGCTGGACTTGGTCGTGTGGGATCGAAGAGCATTATGCCGCTGGACTTAGTCTCGTACAAACAAAAACCAATTAAGACAAAGACAAGGACAGAAACAAGGACAAAAACAAAAACAAAATCAAAAAAAAAAACAAAAACAAAAACGAAAACGAAAACAAAAACGAAAACAAACACGAAAACAAAAACGAAAACAAAAACGAAAACAAAAACGAAAACAAAAACGAAAACAAAAACGAAAACAAAAACGAAAACAAAAACGAAAACAAAAACGAAATCAAAAACGAAAACAAAAACGAAAACAAAAACGAAAACAAAAACGAAAACAAAAACGAAAACAACAACATCATCGAGATACATCGATCAGCACGAATCGCGTACCTAGCGAAACATATCTGTTATTCTTCTATCAAATCAGAAACTTTCTTTCGATCGGTGAGAATTGTTAGTAAAGAACATTTGATATATAACTATAGCGCGGGAATTGATGTAGCTTCTCGCTCGCTTCGCTCGCTCTTATAAAACTAGCCTAACCTCAAAACCGATCCCGCGCGTCTGTAAATTATCGGAAAATCGCGGTCTTTTCGAAAAACGAACGCAAGGTGGATTGGTTTTAGGTAAGGCTATAACATTCCGAGCGAGCGCAGCGAGCGAGCAACTCGTAAAGGTGAGTCGCAACCCAGTGATTTTGACCGTAGGGACTTTTAAGTATTCGCAACAGCCCTAGGAGCGACACGCCGCTGGACTTGGTCGTGTGCGATCGAAGAGCATTATGCCGCTGGACTTAGTCTCGTACAAACAAAAACCAATTAAGACAAAGACAAGGACAGAAACAAGGACAAAAACAAAAACAAAAACGAAAACAAAAACAAAAACGAAAACAAAAACGAAAACAAAAACGAAAACAAACACGAAAACAAAAACGAAAACAAAAACGAAAACAAAAACGAAAACAAAAACGAAAACAAAAACGAAAACAAAAACGAAAACAAAAACAAAATCAAAAACGAAAACAAAAACGAAAACAAAAACGAAAACAAAAACGAAAACAACAACATCATCGAGATACATCGATCAGCACGAATCGCGTACCTAGCGAAACATATCTGTTATTCTTCTATCAAATCAGAAACTTTCTTTCGATCGGTGAGAATTGTTAGTAAAGAACATTTGATATATAACTATAGCGCGGGAATTGATGTAGCTTCTCGCTCGCTTCGCTCGCTCTTATAAAACTAGCCTAACCTCAAAACCGATCCCGCGCGTCTGTAAATTATCGGAAAATCGCGGTCTTTTCGAAAAACGAACGCAAGGTGGATTGGTTTTAGGTAAGGCTATAACATTCCGAGCGAGCGCAGCGAGCGAGCAACTCGTAAAGGTGAGTCGCAACCCAATGATTTTGACCGTAGGGACTTTTAAGTATTCGCAACAGCCCTAGGAGCGACACGCCGCTGGACTTGGTCGTGTGCGATCGAAGAGCATTATGCCGCTGGACTTAGTCTCGTACAAACAAAAACCAATTAAGACAAAGACAAGGACAGAAACAAGGACAAAAACAAAAAACACAAACAAAAACGAAAAGGAAAACAAAAACAAAAACGAAAACAAAAACGAAAACAAAAACAAAAACGAAAACAAAAACGAAAACAAAAACGAAAACAAACACGAAAACAAAAACGAAAACAAAAACGAAAACAAAAACGAAAACAAAAACGAAAACAAAAACGAAAACAAAAACGAAAACAAAAACACAAACAAAAACGAAAAGGAAAAGAAAAACAAAAACGAAAACAAAAACGAAAACAAAAACAAAAACGAAAACAAAAACGAAAACAAAAACGAAAACAAAAACGAAAACAAAAACGAAAACAAAAACGAAAACAAAAACGAAAACGAAAACAAAAACGAAAACAAAAACGAAAACAAAAACGAAAACAAAAACGAAAACAAAAACGAAAACAAAAACGAAAACAAAAACGAAAACAAAAACGAAAACAAAAACGAAAACAAAAAAGAAAACAAAAACGAAAACAAAAACGAAAACAAAAAAGAAAACAAAAACGAAAACAAAAACGAAAACAACAACATCATCGAGATACATCGATCAGCACGAATCGCGTACCTAGCGAAACATATCTGTTATTCTTCTATCAAATCAGAAACTTTCTTTCGATCGGTGAGAATTGTTAGTAAAGAACATTTGATATATAACTATAGCGCGGGAATTGATGTAGCTTCTCGCTCGCTTCGCTCGCTCTTATAAAACTAGCCTAACCTCAAAACCGATCCCGCGCGTCTGTAAATTATCGGAAAATCGCGGTCTTTTCGAAAAACGAACGCAAGGTGGATTGGTTTTAGGTAAGGCTATAACATTCCGAGCGAGCGCAGCGAGCGAGCAACTCGTAAAGGTGAGTCGCAACCCAATGATTTTGACCGTAGGGACTTTTAAGTATTCGCAACAGCCCTAGGAGCGACACGCCGCTGGACTTGGTCGTGTGCGATCGAAGAGCATTATGCCGCTGGACTTAGTCTCGTACAAACAAAAACCAATTAAGACAAAGACAAGGACAGAAACAAGGACAAAAACAAAAACAAAATCAAAAACAAAAACAAAAACAAAAACAAAAACGACAACGAAAACGAAAACAAAAACGAAAACAAACACGAAAACAAAAACGAAAACAAAAACGAAAACAAAAACGAAAACAAAAACGAAAACAAAAACGAAAACAAAAACGAAAACAAAAACGAAAACAAAAACAAAAACGAAAACAAAAACGAAAACAAAAACGAAAACAAAAACGAAAACAAAAACGAAAACAAAAACAAAATCAAAAACGAAAACAAAAACGAAAACAAAAACGAAAACAAAAACGAAAACAACAACATCATCGAGATACATCGATCAGCACGAATCGCGTACCTAGCGAAACATATCTGTTATTCTTCTATCAAATCAGAAACTTTCTTTCGATCGGTGAGAATTGTTAGTAAAGAACATTTGATATATAACTATAGCGCGGGAATTGATGTAGCTTCTCGCTCGCTTCGCTCGCTCTTATAAAACTAGCCTAACCTCAAAACCGATCCCGCGCGTCTGTAAATTACCGGAAAATCGCGGTCTTTTCGAAAAACGAACGCAAGGTGGATTGGTTTTAGGTAAGGCTATAACATTCCGAGCGAGCGCAGCGAGCGAGCAACTCGTAAAGGTGAGTCGCAACCCAATGATTTTGACCGTAGGGACTTTTAAGTATTCGCAACAGCCCTAGGAGCGACACGCCGCTGGACTTGGTCGTGTGCGATCGAAGAGCATTATGCCGCTGGACTTAGTCTCGTACAAACAAAAACCAATTAAGACAAAGACAAGGACAGAAACAAGGACAAAAACAAAAACACAAACAAAAACGAAAAGGAAAACAAAAACAAAAACGAAAACAAAAACGAAAACAAAAACAAAAAAGAAAACAAAAACGAAAACAAAAACGAAAACAAACACGAAAACAAAAACGAAAACAAAAACGAAAACAAAAACGAAAACAAAAACGAAAACAAAAACGAAAACAAAAACGAAAACAAAAACACAAACAAAAACGAAAAGGAAAAGAAAAACAAAAACGAAAACAAAAACGAAAACAAAAACAAAAACGAAAACAAAAACGAAAACAAAAACGAAAACAAAAACGAAAACAAAAACGAAAACAAAAACGAAAACAAAAACGAAAACGAAAACAAAAACGAAAACAAAAACGAAAACAAAAACGAAAACAAAAACGAAAACAAAAACGAAAACAAAAACGAAAACAAAAACGAAAACAAAAACGAAAACAAAAACGAAAACAAAAAAGAAAACAAAAACGAAAACAAAAACGAAAACAAAAAAGAAAACAAAAACGAAAACAAAAACGAAAACAACAACATCATCGAGATACATCGATCAGCACGAATCGCGTACCTAGCGAAACATATCTGTTATTCTTCTATCAAATCAGAAACTTTCTTTCGATCGGTGAGAATTGTTAGTAAAGAACATTTGATATATAACTATAGCGCGGGAATTGATGTAGCTTCTCGCTCGCTTCGCTCGCTCTTATAAAACTAGCCTAACCTCAAAACCGATCCCGCGCGTCTGTAAATTATCGGAAAATCGCGGTCTTTTCGAAAAACGAACGCAAGGTGGATTGGTTTTAGGTAAGGCTATAACATTCCGAGCGAGCGCAGCGAGCGAGCAACTCGTAAAGGTGAGTCGCAACCCAATGATTTTGACCGTAGGGACTTTTAAGTATTCGCAACAGCCCTAGGAGCGACACGCCGCTGGACTTGGTCGTGTGCGATCGAAGAGCATTATGCCGCTGGACTTAGTCTCGTACAAACAAAAACCAATTAAGACAAAGACAAGGACAGAAACAAGGACAAAAACAAAAACAAAATCAAAAACAAAAACAAAAACAAAAACAAAAACGAAAACGAAAACGAAAACGAAAACGAAAACAAAAACGAAAACAAACACGAAAACAAAAACGAAAACAAAAACGAAAACAAAAACGAAAACAAAAACGAAAACAAAAACGAAAACAAAAACGAAAACAAAAACGAAAACAAAAACAAAAACGAAAACAAAAACGAAAACAAAAACGAAAACAAAAACGAAAACAAAAACGAAAACAAAAACGAAAACAAAAACGAAAACAAAAACGAAAACAAAAACGAAAACAAAAACAACAACATCATCGAGATACATCGATCAGCACGAATCGCGTACCTAGCGAAACATATCTGTTATTCTTCTATCAAATCAGAAACTTTCTTTCGATCGGTGAGAATTGTTAGTAAAGAACATTTGATATATAACTATAGCGCGGGAATTGATGTAGCTTCTCGCTCGCTTCGCTCGCTCTTATAAAACTAGCCTAACCTCAAAACCGATCCCGCGCGTCTGTAAATTATCGGAAAATCGCGGTCTTTTCGAAAAACGAACGCAAGGTGGATTGGTTTTAGGTAAGGCTATAACATTCCGAGCGAGCGCAGCGAGCGAGCAACTCGTAAAGGTGAGTCGCAACCCAATGATTTTGACCGTAGGGACTTTTAAGTATTCGCAACAGCCCTAGGAGCGACACGCCGCTGGACTTGGTCGTGTGCGATCGAAGAGCATTATGCCGCTGGACTTAGTCTCGTACAAACAAAAACCAATTAAGACAAAGACAAGGACAGAAACAAGGACAAAAACAAAAACAAAAACGAAAACAAAAACAAAAACGAAAACAAAAACGAAAACAAAAACGAAAACAAACACGAAAACAAAAACGAAAACAAAAACGAAAACAAAAACGAAAACAAAAACGAAAACAAAAACGAAAACAAAAACGAAAACAAAAACGAAAACAAAAACGAAAACAAAAACGAAATCAAAAACGAAAACAAAAACGAAAACAAAAACGAAAACAAAAACGAAAACAACAACATCATCGAGATACATCGATCAGCACGAATCGCGTACCTAGCGAAACATATCTGTTATTCTTCTATCAAATCAGAAACTTTCTTTCGATCGGTGAGAATTGTTAGTAAAGAACATTTGATATATAACTATAGCGCGGGAATTGATGTAGCTTCTCGCTCGCTTCGCTCGCTCTTATAAAACTAGCCTAACCTCAAAACCGATCCCGCGCGTCTGTAAATTATCGGAAAATCGCGGTCTTTTCGAAAAACGAACGCAAGGTGGATTGGTTTTAGGTAAGGCTATAACATTCCGAGCGAGCGCAGCGAGCGAGCAACTCGTAAAGGTGAGTCGCAACCCAATGATTTTGACCGTAGGGACTTTTAAGTATTCGCAACAGCCCTAGGAGCGACACGCCGCTGGACTTGGTCGTGTGCGATCGAAGAGCATTATGCCGCTGGACTTAGTCTCGTACAAACAAAAACCAATTAAGACAAAGACAAGGACAGAAACAAGGACAAAAACAAAAACAAAAACGAAAACAAAAACAAAAACGAAAACAAAAACGAAAACAAAAACGAAAACAAACACGAAAACAAAAACGAAAACAAAAACGAAAACAAACACGAAAACAAAAACGAAAACAAAAACGAAAACAAAAACGAAAACAAAAACGAAAACAAAAACGAAAACAAAAACGAAAACAAAAACGAAATCAAAAACGAAAACAAAAACGAAAACAAAAACAAAAACGAAAACAAAAACGAAAACAAAAACGAAAACGAAAACGAAAACGAAAACAAAAACGAAATCAAAAACGAAAACAAAAACGAAAACAAAAACGAAAACAAAAACGAAAACAAAAACGAAAACAAAAACGAAAACAAAAACGAAAACAAAAACGAAAACAAAAACGAAAACAAAAACGAAAACAAAAACACCAACAAAAACGAAAAGGAAAACAAAAACAAAAACGAAAACAAAAACGAAAACAAAAACGAAAACAAAAACAAAAACGAAAACAAAAACGAAAACAAAAACGAAAACAAAAACGAAAACAAAAACGAAAACAAAAACGAAAACAAAAACGAAAACAAAAACAAAAACAAAAACGAAAACAAAAACGAAAACAAAAACGAAAACAAAAACGAAAACAAAAACGAAAACAAACACGAAAACAAAAACGAAAACAAAAACGAAAACAAAAACGAAAACAAAAACGAAAACAAAAACGAAAACAAAAACGAAAACAAAAACGAAAACAAAAACGAAAACAAAAACAAAAACAAAAACAAAAACGAAAACAAAAACGAAAACAAAAACGAAAACAAAAACGAAAACAAAAAAGAAAACAAAAACGAAAACGAAAACGAAAACAAAAACGAAAACAAAAACGAAAACAAAAACGAAAACAAAAACGAAAACGAAAACAAAAACGAAAACGAAAACGAAAACGAAAACGAAAACGAAAACGAAAACGAAAACGAAAACGAAAACGAAAACGAAAACGAAAACGAAAACGAAAACGAAAACGAAAACGAAAACGAAAACGAAAACGAAAACGAAAACGAAAACGAAAACGAAAACGAAAACGAAAACGAAAACGAAAACGAAAACGAAAACGAAAACGAAAACGAAAACGAAAACGAAAACGAAAACGAAAACGAAAACGAAAACGAAAACGAAAACGAAAACGAAAACGAAAACGAAAACGAAAACGAAAACGAAAACGAAAACGAAAACGAAAACGAAAACGAAAACGAAAACGAAAACGAAAACGAAAACGAAAACGAAAACGAAAACGAAAACGAAAACGAAAACGAAAACGAAAACGAAAACGAAAACGAAAACGAAAACGAAAACGAAAACGAAAACGAAAACGAAAACGAAAACGAAAACGAAAACGAAAACGAAAACGAAAACGAAAACGAAAACGAAAACGAAAACGAAAACGAAAACGAAAACGAAAACGAAAACGAAAACGAAAACGAAAACGAAAACGAAAACGAAAACGAAAACGAAAACGAAAACGAAAACGAAAACGAAAACGAAAACGAAAACGAAAACGAAAACGAAAACGAAAACGAAAACGAAAACGAAAACGAAAACGAAAACGAAAACGAAAACGAAAACGAAAACGAAAACGAAAACGAAAACGAAAACGAAAACGAAAACGAAAACGAAAACGAAAACGAAAACGAAAACGAAAACGAAAACGAAAACGAAAACGAAAACGAAAACGAAAACGAAAACGAAAACGAAAACGAAAACGAAAACGAAAACGAAAACGAAAACGAAAACGAAAACGAAAACGAAAACGAAAACGAAAACGAAAACGAAAACGAAAACGAAAACGAAAACGAAAACGAAAACGAAAACGAAAACGAAAACGAAAACGAAAACGAAAACGAAAACGAAAACGAAAACGAAAACGAAAACGAAAACGAAAACGAAAACGAAAACGAAAACGAAAACGAAAACGAAAACGAAAACGAAAACGAAAACGAAAACGAAAACGAAAACGAAAACGAAAACGAAAACGAAAACGAAAACGAAAACGAAAACGAAAACGAAAACGAAAACGAAAACGAAAACGAAAACGAAAACGAAAACAAAAACGAAAACAAAAACGAAAACAAAAACGAAAACAAAAACGAAAACAAAAACGAAAACAAAAACGAAAACAAAAACGAAAACAAAAACGAAATCAAAAACGAAAACAAAAACGAAAACAAAAACGAAAACAAAAACGAAAACAAAAACGAAAACAAAAAACGAAAACAAAAACGAAAACAAAAACGAAAACAAAAACAAAAACAAAAAAGAAAACAAAAACAAAAACGAAAACGAAAACAAAAACGAAAACAAACACGAAAACAAAAACGAAAACAAACACGAAAACAAAAACGAAAACAAAAACGAAAACAAAAACGAAAACAAAAACGAAAACAAAAACGAAAACAAAAACGAAAACAAAAACGAAAACAAAAACAAAAACGAAAACAAAAACGAAAACAAAAACGAAAACAAACACGAAAACAAAAACGAAAACAAAAACGAAAAGGAAAACGAAAACAAAAACGAAAACAAAAACGAAAACAAAAACGAAAACAAAAACACAAACAAAAACGAAAAGGAAAACAAAAACGAAAACAAAAACAAAAACGAAAACAAAAACGAAAACAAAAACGAAAACAAAAACGAAAACAAAAACGAAAACAAAAACGAAAACAAAAACAAAAACGAAAACAAAAACGAAAACAAAAACGAAAACAAAAACGAAAACAAAAACGAAAACAAAAACGAAAACAAAAACGAAAACAAAAACGAAAACAAAAACGAAAACAAAAAAGAAAACGAAAACGAAAACAAAAACGAAAACAAAAACGAAAACAAAAACGAAAACAAAAACGAAAACAAACACGAAAAGAAAAACGAAAACAAAAACGAAAACAAAAACGAAAACAAAAACGAAAACAAAAACATCATCGAGATACATCGATCAGCACGAATCGCGTACCTAGCGAAACATATCTGTTATTCATCTATCAAATCAGAAACTTTCTTTCGATCGGTGAGAATTGTTAGTAAAGAACATTTGATATATAACTATAGCGCGGGAATTGATGTAGCTTCTCGCTCGCTTCGCTCGCTCTTATAAAACTAGCCTAACCTCAAAACCGATCCCGCGCGTCTGTAAATTATCGGAAAATCGCGGTCTTTTCGAAAAACGAACGCAAGGTGGATTGGTTTTAGGTAAGGCTATAACATTCCGAGCGAGCGCAGCGAGCGAGCAACTCGTAAAGGTGAGTCGCAACCCAATGATTTTGACCGTAGGGACTTTTAAGTATTCGCAACAGCCCTAGGAGCGACACGCCGCTGGACTTGGTCGTGTGCGATCGAAGAGCATTATGCCGCTGGACTTAGTCTCGTACAAACAAAAACCAATTAAGACAAAGACAAGGACAGAAACAAGGACAAAAACAAAAACAAAAACGAAAACAAAAACAAAAACGAAAACAAAAACGAAAACGAAAACGAAAACGAAAACGAAAACGAAAACGAAAACGAAAACGAAAACGAAAACGAAAACGAAAACGAAAACGAAAACGAAAACGAAAACGAAAACGAAAACGAAAACGAAAACGAAAACGAAAACGAAAACGAAAACGAAAACGAAAACGAAAACGAAAACGAAAACGAAAACGAAAACGAAAACGAAAACGAAAACGAAAACGAAAACGAAAACGAAAACGAAAACGAAAACGAAAACGAAAACGAAAACGAAAACGAAAACGAAAACGAAAACGAAAACGAAAACGAAAACGAAAACGAAAACGAAAACGAAAACGAAAACGAAAACGAAAACGAAAACGAAAACGAAAACGAAAACGAAAACGAAAACGAAAACGAAAACGAAAACGAAAACGAAAACGAAAACGAAAACGAAAACGAAAACGAAAACGAAAACAAAAACGAAAACAAAAACGAAAACAAAAACGAAAACAAAAACGAAAACAAAAACGAAAACAAAAACGAAAACAAAAACGAAAACAAAAACGAAAACAAAAACGAAAACAAAAACGAAAACAAAAACGAAAACAAAAACGAAAACAAAAACGAAAACAAAAACGAAAACAAAAACGAAAACAAAAACGAAAACAAAAACAAAAACAAAAAAGAAAACAAAAACGAAAACGAAAACGAAAACAAAAACGAAAACAAACACGAAAACAAAAACGAAAACAAACACGAAAACAAAAACGAAAACAAAAACGAAAACAAAAACGAAAACAAAAACGAAAACAAAAACGAAAACAAAAACGAAAACAAAAACGAAAACAAAAACAAAAACGAAAACAAAAACGAAAACAAAAACGAAAACAAACACGAAAACAAAAACGAAAACAAAAACGAAAAGGAAAACGAAAACAAAAACGAAAACAAAAACGAAAACAAAAACGAAAACAAAAACACAAACAAAAACGAAAAGGAAAACAAAAACAAAAACGAAAACAAAAACGAAAACAAAAACAAAAACGAAAACAAAAACGAAAACAAAAACGAAAACAAAAACGAAAACAAAAACGAAAACAAAAACGAAAACAAAAACAAAAACGAAAACAAAAACAAAAACAAAAACGAAAACAAAAACGAAAACAAAAACGAAAACAAAAACGAAAACAAAAACGAAAACAAAAACGAAAACAAAAACGAAAACAAAAAAGAAAACGAAAACGAAAACAAAAACGAAAACAAAAAAGAAAACAAAAACGAAAACAAAAACGAAAACAAACACGAAAAGAAAAACGAAAACAAAAACGAAAACAAAAACGAAAACAAAAACGAAAACAAAAACATCATCGAGATACATCGATCAGCACGAATCGCGTACCTAGCGAAACATATCTGTTATTCATCTATCAAATCAGAAACTTTCTTTCGATCGGTGAGAATTGTTAGTAAAGAACATTTGATATATAACTATAGCGCGGGAATTGATGTAGCTTCTCGCTCGCTTCGCTCGCTCTTATAAAACTAGCCTAACCTCAAAACCGATCCCGCGCGTCTGTAAATTATCGGAAAATCGCGGTCTTTTCGAAAAACGAACGCAAGGTGGATTGGTTTTAGGTAAGGCTATAACATTCCGAGCGAGCGCAGCGAGCGAGCAACTCGTAAAGGTGAGTCGCAACCCAATGATTTTGACCGTAGGGACTTTTAAGTATTCGCAACAGCCCTAGGAGCGACACGCCGCTGGACTTGGTCGTGTGCGATCGAAGAGCATTATGCCGCTGGACTTAGTCTCGTACAAACAAAAACCAATTAAGACAAAGACAAGGACAGAAACAAGGACAAAAACAAAAACGAAAACAAAAACATCATCGAGATACATCGATCAGCACGAATCGCGTACCTAGCGAAACATATCTGTTATTCTTCTATCAAATCAGAAACTTTCTTTCGATCGGTGAGAATTGTTAGTAAAGAACATTTGATATATAACTATAGCGCGGGAATTGATGTAGCTTCTCGCTCGCTTCGCTCGCTCTTATAAAACTAGCCTAACCTCAAAACCGATCCCGCGCGTCTGTAAATTATCGGAAAATCGCGGTCTTTTCGAAAAACGAACGCAAGGTGGATTGGTTTTAGGTAAGGCTATAACATTCCGAGCGAGCGCAGCGAGCGAGCAACTCGTAAAGGTGAGTCGCAACCCAATGATTTTGACCGTAGGGACTTTTAAGTATTCGCAACAGCCCTAGGAGCGACACGCCGCTGGACTTGGTCGTGTGCGATCGAAGAGCATTATGCCGCTGGACTTAGTCTCGTACAAACAAAAACCAATTAAGACAACGACAAGGACAGAAACAAGGACAAAAACAAAAACACAAACAAAAACGAAAAGGAAAACAAAAACAAAAACGAAAACAAAAACGAAAACAAAAACAAAAACGAAAACAAAAACGAAAACAAAAACGAAAACAAACACGAAAACAAAAACGAAAACAAAAACAAAAACGAAAACAAAAACAAAAACAAAATCGAAAACAAAAACGAAAACAAAAACAAAAACGAAAACAAAAACGAAAACAAAAACGAAAACAAAAACGAAAACAAAAACGAAAACAAAAACGAAAACAAAAACAAAAACAAAAACAAAAACGAAAACAAAAACGAAAACAAAAACGAAAACAAAAACGAAAACAAAAACGAAAACAAAAACGAAAACAAAAACAAAAACGAAAACAAAAACGAAAACAAAAACGAAAACAAAAACGAAAACAAAAACGAAAACAAAAACGAAAACAAAACCGAAAACAAAAACAAAAACGAAAACAAAAACGAAAACAAAAACGAAAACAAAAACGAAAACAAAAACGAAAACAAAAAAGAAAACAAAAACGAAAACAAAAACGAAAACAAAAAAGAAAACAAAAACGAAAACAGAAACGAAAACAAAAACGAAATCAAAAACGAAAACAAAAACGAAAACAAAAACGAAAACAAAAACGAAAACAAAAACGAAAACAAAAACGAAAACAAAAACGAAAACAAAAACGAAAACAAAAACGAAAACAAAAACGAAAAGGAAAACAAAAACAAAAACGAAAACAAAAACGAAAACAAAAACAAAAACGAAAACAAAAACGAAAACAAAAACGAAAACAAAAACGAAAACAAAAACGAAAACAAAAACGAAAACAAAAACAAAAACGAAAACAAAAACGAAAACAAAAACGAAAACAAAAACGAAAACAAAAACGAAAACAAAAACGAAAACAAAAACGAAAACAAAAACGAAAACAAACACGAAAACAAAAACGAAAACAAAAACGAAAACAAAAACGAAAACAAAAACGAAAACAAAAACGAAAACAAAAACGAAAAAAACGAAAACAAAAACGAAAACAAAAAAGAAAACAAAAACGAAAACAAAAACGAAAACAAAAACGAAAACAAAAACGAAAACAAAAACAAAAACGAAAACAAAAACGAAAACAAAAACGAAAACAAAAACGAAAACAAAAACGAAAACAAAAACAAAAACAAAAACAAAAACGAAAACGAAAACAAAAACGAAAACAAACACGAAAACAAAAACGAAAACAAAAACGAAAACAAAAACGAAAACAAAAAAGAAAACAAAAACGAAAACAAAAACGAAAACAAAAACGAAAACAAAAACGAAAACAAAAACAAAAACGAAAACAAAAACGAAAACAAAAACGAAAACAAAAACGAAAACAAAAACGAAATCAAAAACAAAAACAAAAACAAAAACGAAAACGAAAACAAAAACGAAAACAAACACGAAAACAAAAACGAAAACAAAAACGAAAACAAAAACGAAAACAAAAACGAAAACAAAAACGAAAACAAAAACGAAAACAAAAACGAAAACAAAAAAGAAAACAAAAACGAAAACAAAAACATCATCGAGATACATCGATCAGCACGAATCGCGTACCTAGCGAAACATATCTGTTATTCTTCTATCAAATCAGAAACTTTCTTTCGATCGGTGAGAATTGTTAGTAAAGAACATTTGATATATAACTATAGCGCGGGAATTGATGTAGCTTCTCGCTCGCTTCGCTCGCTCTTATAAAACTAGCCTAACCTCAAAACCGATCCCGCGCGTCTGTAAATTATCGGAAAATCGCGGTCTTTTCGAAAAACGAACGCAAGGTGGATTGGTTTTAGGTAAGGCTATAACATTCCGAGCGAGCGCAGCGAGCGAGCAACTCGTAAAGGTGAGTCGCAACCCAATGATTTTGACCGTAGGGACTTTTAAGTATTCGCAACAGCCCTAGGAGCGACACGCCGCTGGACTTGGTCGTGTGCGATCGAAGAGCATTATGCCGCTGGACTTAGTCTCGTACAAACAAAAACCAATTAAGACAAAGACAAGGACAGAAACAAGGACAAAAACAAAAACAAAAACGAAAACAAAAACAAAAACGAAAAGGAAAACAAAAACAAAAACGAAAACAAAAACGAAAACAAAAACAAAAACGAAAACGAAAACAAAAACGAAAACAAAAACAGAAACAAAAACGAAAAGGAAAACAAAAACAAAAACGAAAACAAAAACAAAAACAAAAACAAAAACGAAAACAAAAACGAAAACAAAAACAAAAACGAAAACAAAAACGAAAACAAAAACAGAAACAAAAACGAAAACAAAAACGAAAACAAAAACGAAAACAAAAACAAAAACGAAAACAAAAACGAAAACAAAAACGAAAACAAAAACGAAAACAAAAACGAAAACAAAAACGAAAACAAAAACGAAAACAAAAACGAAAACAAAAAAGAAAACAAAAACGAAAACGAAAACGAAAACAAAAACGAAAACAAACACGAAAACAAAAACGAAAACAAAAACGAAAACAAAAACGAAAACAAAAACGAAAACAAACACGAAAACAAAAACGAAAACAAAAACGAAAACAAAAACGAAAACAAAAACGAAAACAAAAACGAAAACAAAAACGAAAACAAAAACATCCTCGAGATACATCGATCAGCACGAATCGCGTACCTAGCGAAACATATCTGTTATTCTTCTATCAAATCAGAAACTTTCTTTCGATCGGTGAGAATTGTTAGTAAAGAACATTTGATATATAACTATAGCGCGGGAATTGATGTAGCTTCTCGCTCGCTTCGCTCGCTCTTATAAAACTAGCCTAACCTCAAAACCGATCCCGCGCGTCTGTAAATTATCGGAAAATCGCGGTCTTTTCGAAAAACGAACGCAAGGTGGATTGGTTTTAGGTAAGGCTATAACATTCCGAGCGAGCGCAGCGAGCGAGCAACTCGTAAAGGTGAGTCACAACCCAATGATTTTGACCGTAGGGACTTTTAAGTATTCGCAACAGCCCTAGGAGCGACACGCCGCTGGACTTGGTCGTGTGCGATCGAAGAGCATTATGCCGCTGGACTTAGTCTCGTACAAACAAAAACCAATTAAGACAAAGACAAGGACAGAAACAAGGACAAAAACAAAAACAAAAACGAAAACAAAAACGAAATCAAAAACGAAAACGAAAACGAAAACAAAAACGAAAACAAAAACAGAAACAAAAACGAAAAGGAAAACAAAAACAAAAACGAAAACAAAAACGAAAACAAAAACGAAAACAAAAACGAAAACAAAAACGAAAACAAAAACGAAAACAAAAACGAAAACAAAAACGAAAACAAAAACGAAAACAAAAACGAAAACAAAAACGAAAACAAAAACGAAAACAAAAACGAAAAGGAAAACAAAAACAAAATCGAAAATAAAAACGAAAACAAAAACAAAAACGAAAACAAAAACGAAAACAAAAACGAAAACAAAAACGAAAACAAAAACGAAAACAAAAACAAAAACGAAAACAAAAACGAAAACAAAAACGAAAACAAAAACGAAAACAAAAACGAAAACAAAAACGAAAACAAAAACAAAAACGAAAACAAAAACGAAAACAAAAACGAAAACAAAAACGAAAACAAAAACGAAAACAAAAACGAAAACAAAACCGAAAACAAAAACAAAAACGAAAACAAAAACGAAAACAAAAACGAAAACAAAAACGAAAACAAAAACGAAAACAAAAACGAAAACAAAAACGAAAACAAAAACGAAAACAAAAAAGAAAACAAAAACGAAAACAAAAACGAAAACAAAAAAGAAAACAAAAACGAAAACAAAAACGAAAACAAAAACGAAAACAAAAACGAAAACAAAAACGAAAACAAAAACGAAAACAAAAACGAAAACAAAAACGAAAACAAAAACGAAAACAAAAACGAAAACAAACACGAAAACAAAAACGAAAACAAAAACGAAAACAAAAACGAAAACAAAAACGAAAACAAAAACGAAAACAAAAACGAAAACAAAAACGAAAACAAAAACGAAAACAAAAAAGAAAACAAAAACGAAAACAAAAACGAAAACAAAAACGAAAACAAAAACGAAAACAAAAACAAAAACGAAAACAAAAACGAAAACAAAAACGAAAACAAAAACGAAAACAAAAACGAAATCAAAAACAAAAACAAAAACAAAAACATAAACGAAAACGAAAACAAAAACGAAAACAAACACGAAAACAAAAACGAAAACAAAAACGAAAACAAAAACGAAATCAAAAACAAAAACAAAAACAAAAACATAAACGAAAACGAAAACAAAAACGAAAACAAAAACGAAAACAAAAACAAAAACGAAAACAAAAACGAAAACAAAAACGAAAACAAAAACGAAAACAAAAACGAAATCAAAAACAAAAACAAAAACAAAAACAAAAACGAAAACGAAAACAAAAACGAAAACAAACACGAAAACAAAAACGAAAACAAAAACGAAAACAAAAACGAAAACAAAAACGAAAACAAAAACGAAAACAAAAACGAAAACAAAAACGAAAACAAAAACGAAAACAAAAACGAAAACAAAAACGAAAACAAAAACGAAAACAAAAACGAAATCAAAAACGAAAACAAAAACGAAAACAAAAACGAAAACAAAAACGAAAACAAAAACGAAAACAAAAACGAAAACAAAAACGAAAACAAAAACACAAACAAAAACGAAAAGGAAAACAAAAACAAAAAAGAAAACAAAAACGAAAACAAAAACGAAAACAAAAACATCATCGAGATACATCGATCAGCACGAATCGCGTACCTAGCGAAACATATCTGTTATTCTTCTATCAAATCAGAAACTTTCTTTCGATCGGTGAGAATTGTTAGTAAAGAACATTTGATATATAACTATAGCGCGGGAATTGATGTAGCTTCTCGCTCGCTTCGCTCGCTCTTATAAAACTAGCCTAACCTCAAAACCGATCCCGCGCGTCTGTAAATTATCGGAAAATCGCGGTCTTTTCGAAAAACGAACGCAAGGTGGATTGGTTTTAGGTAAGGCTATAACATTCCGAGCGAGCGCAGCGAGCGAGCAACTCGTAAAGGTGAGTCGCAACCCAATGATTTTGACCGTAGGGACTTTTAAGTATTCGCAACAGCCCTAGGAGCGACACGCCGCTGGACTTGGTCGTGTGCGATCGAAGAGCATTATGCCGCTGGACTTAGTCTCGTACAAACAAAAACCAATTAAGACAAAGACAAGGACAGAAACAAGGACAAAAACAAAAACAAAAACGAAAACAAAAACAAAAACGAAAAGGAAAACAAAAACAAAAACGAAAACAAAAACGAAAACAAAAACAAAAACGAAAACGAAAACAAAAACGAAAACAAAAACAGAAACAAAAACGAAAAGGAAAACAAAAACAAAAACGAAAACAAAAACGAAAACAAAAACAAAAACGAAAACAAAAACGAAAACAAAAACAAAAACGAAAACAAAAACGAAAACAAAAACGAAAACAAAAACGAAAACAAAAACGAAAACAAAAACGAAAACAAAAACAAAAACGAAAACAAAAACGAAAACAAAAACGAAAACAAAAACGAAAACAAAAACGAAAACAAAAACGAAAACAAAAACAAAAACGAAAACAAAAACGAAAACAAAAACGAAAACAAAAACGAAAACAAAAACGAAAACAAAAACGAAAACAAAAACAAAAACGAAAACAAAAACGAAAACAAAAACGAAAACAAAAACGAAAACAAAAACGAAAACAAAAACGAAAACAAAAACGAAATCAAAAACGAAAACAAAAACGAAAACAAAAACGAAAACAAAAACGAAAACAAAAACGAAAACAACAACATCATCGAGATACATCGATCAGCACGAATCGCGTACCTAGCGAAACATATCTGTTATTCTTCTATCAAATCAGAAACTTTCTTTCGATCGGTGAGAATTGTTAGTAAAGAACATTTGATATATAACTATAGCGCGGGAATTGATGTAGCTTCTCGCTCGCTTCGCTCGCTCTTATAAAACTAGCCTAACCTCAAAACCGATCCCGCGCGTCTGTAAATTATCGGAAAATCGCGGTCTTTTCGAAAAACGAACGCAAGGTGGATTGGTTTTAGGTAAGGCTATAACATTCCGAGCGAGCGCAGCGAGCGAGCAACTCGTAAAGGTGAGTCGCAACCCAATGATTTTGACCGTAGGGACTTTTAAGTATTCGCAACAGCCCTAGGAGCGACACGCCGCTGGACTTGGTCGTGTGCGATCGAAGAGCATTATGCCGCTGGACTTAGTCTCGTACAAACAAAAACCAATTAAGACAAAGACAAGGACAGAAACAAGGACAAAAACAAAAACACAAACAAAAACGAAAAGGAAAACAAAAACAAAAACGAAAACAAAAACGAAAACAAAAACAAAAACGAAAACAAAAACGAAAACAAAAACGAAAACAAACACGAAAACAAAAACGAAAACAAAAACGAAAACAAAAACGAAAACAAAAACGAAAACAAAAACGAAAACAAAAACGAAAACAAAAACACAAACAAAAACGAAAAGGAAAACAAAAACAAAAACGAAAACAAAAACGAAAACAAAAACAAAAACGAAAACAAAAACGAAAACAAAAACGAAAACAAAAACGAAAACAAAAACGAAAACAAAAACGAAAACAAAAACAAAAACGAAAACAAAAACGAAAACAAAAACGAAAACAAAAACGAAAACAAAAACGAAAACAAAAACGAAAACAAAAACGAAAACAAAAACGAAAACAAAAACGAAAACAAAAAAGAAAACAAAAACGAAAACAAAAACGAAAACAAAAAAGAAAACAAAAACGAAAACAAAAACGAAAACAAACACGAAAAGAAAAACGAAAACAAAAACGAAAACAAAAACGAAAACAAAAACGAAAACAAAAACATCATCGAGATACATCGATCAGCACGAATCGCGTACCTAGCGAAACATATCTGTTATTCTTCTATCAAATCAGAAACTTTCTTTCGATCGGTGAGAATTGTTAGTAAAGAACATTTGATATATAACTATAGCGCGGGAATTGATGTAGCTTCTCGCTCGCTTCGCTCGCTCTTATAAAACTAGCCTAACCTCAAAACCGATCCCGCGCGTCTGTAAATTATCGGAAAATCGCGGTCTTTTCGAAAAACGAACGCAAGGTGGATTGGTTTTAGGTAAGGCTATAACATTCCGAGCGAGCGCAGCGAGCGAGCAACTCGTAAAGGTGAGTCGCAACCCAATGATTTTGACCGTAGGGACTTTTAAGTATTCGCAACAGCCCTAGGAGCGACACGCCGCTGGACTTGGACGTGTGCGATCGAAGAGCATTATGCCGCTGGACTTAGTCTCGTACAAACAAAAACCAATTAAGACAAAGACAAGGACAGAAACAAGGACAAAAACAAAAACAAAAACGAAAACAAAAACAAAAACGAAAACAAAAACGAAAACAAAAACGAAAACAAACACGAAAACAAAAACGAAAACAAAAACGAAATCAAAAACGAAAACAAAAACGAAAACAAAAACGAAAACAAAAACGAAAACAAAAACGAAAACAAAAACGAAAACAAAAACGAAAACAAAAACGAAAACAAAAACGAAAACAAAAAAGAAAACAAAAACGAAAACAAAAACGAAAACAAAAACGAAAACAAAAACACAAACAAAAACGAAAAGGAAAACAAAAACAAAAACGAAAACAAAAACGAAAACAAAAACAAAAACGAAAACAAAAACGAAAACAAAAACGAAAACAAAAACGAAAAGGAAAACAAAAACAAAAACGAAAACAAAAACGAAAACAAAAACAAAAACGAAAACAAAAACGAAAACAAAAACGAAAACAAAAACGAAAACAAAAACGAAAACAAAAACGAAAACAAAAACGAAAACAAAAACGAAAACAAAAACGAAAACAAAAACGAAAACAAAAACGAAATCAAAAACGAAAACAAAAACGAAAACAAAAACGAAAACAAAAACGAAAACAAAAACGAAAACTAAAACGAAAACAAAAACGAAAACAAAAACGAAAACAAAAACGAAAACAAAAAAGAAAACAAAAACGAAAACGAAAACGAAAACAAAAACGAAAACAAACACGAAAACAAAAACGAAAACAAAAACGAAAACAAAAACGAAAACAAAAACGAAAACAAAAACGAAAACAAAAACGAAAACAAAAACGAAAACAAAAACGAAAACAAAAACGAAAACAAAAACGAAAACAAAAACGAAAACAACAATATCATCGAGATACATCGATCAGCACGAATCGCGTACCTAGCGAAACATATCTGTTATTCTTCTATCAAATCAGAAACTTTCTTTCGATCGGTGAGAATTGCTAGTAAAGAACATTTGATATATAACTATAGCGCGGGAATTGATGTAGCTTCTCGCTCGCTTCGCTCGCTCTTATAAAACTAGCCTAACCTCAAAACCGATCCCGCGCGTCTGTAAATTATCGGAAAATCGCGGTCTTTTCGAAAAACGAACGCAAGGTGGATTGGTTTTAGGTAAGGCTATAACATTCCGAGCGAGCGCAGCGAGCGAGCAACTCGTAAAGGTGAGTCGCAACCCAATGATTTTGACCGTAGGGACTTTTAAGTATTCGCAACAGCCCTAGGAGCGACACGCCGCTGGACTTGGTCGTGTGCGATCGAAGAGCATTATGCCGCTGGACTTAGTCTCGTACAAACAAAAACCAATTAAGACAAAGACAAGGACAGAAACAAGGACAAAAACAAAAACAAAAACGAAAACAAAAACGAAATCAAAAACGAAAACAAAAACGAAAACAAAAACGAAAACAAAAACGAAAACAAAAACGAAAACAAAAACGAAAACAAAAACGAAAACAAAAACGAAAACAAAAACGAAAACAAAAACGAAAACAAAAACGAAAACAAAAACGAAAACAAAAACGAAAACAAAAACGAAAACAAAAACGAAAAGGAAAACAAAAACAAAATCGAAAACAAAAACGAAAACAAAAACAAAAACGAAAACAAAAACGAAAACAAAAACGAAAACAAAAACGAAAACAAAAACGAAAACAAAAACGAAAACAAAAACAAAAACGAAAACAAAAACGAAAACAAAAACGAAAACAAAAACGAAAACAAAAACGAAAACAAAAACGAAAACAAAAACAAAAACGAAAACAAAAACGAAAACAAAAACGAAAACAAAAACGAAAACAAAAACGAAAACAAAAACGAAAACAAAAACGAAAACAAAAACAAAAACGAAAACAAAAACGAAAACTGAAACGAAAACAAAAACGAAAACAAAAACGAAAACAAAAACGAAAACAAAAACGAAAACAAAAACGAAAACAAAAACGAAAACGAAAACAAAAACGAAAACAAAAACGAAAACAAAAACGAAAACAAACACGAAAACAAAAACGAAAACAAAAACGAAAACAAAAACGAAAACAAAAACGAAAACAAAAACGAAAACAAAAACGAAAACAAAAACGAAAACAAAAACGAAAACAAAAACGAAAACAAAAACGAAAACAAAAACAAAAACGAAAACAAAAACGAAAACAAAAACGAAAACAAAAACAAAAACGAAAACAAAAACGAAAACAAAAACGAAAACAAAAACGAAAACAAAAAAGAAAACAAAAACGAAAACAAAAACAAAAACGAAAACAAAAACGAAAACAAAAACGAAAACAGAAACGAAAACAAAAACGAAAACAAAAACGAAAACAAAAACGAAAACAAAAACAAAAACGAAAACAAAAACGAAAACAAAAACGAAAACAAAAACGAAAACAAAAACGAAAACAAAAACGAAAACAAAAACGAAAACAAAAACACAAACAAAAACGAAAAGGAAAACAAAAACAAAAACGAAAACAAAAACGAAAACAAAAACAAAAACGAAAACAAAAACGAAAACAAAAACGAAAACAAAAACGAAAACAAAAACGAAAACAAAAACGAAAACAAAAACAAAAACAAAAACGAAAACAAAAACGAAAACAAAAACGAAAACAAAAACGAAAACAAAAACGAAAACAAAAACGAAAACAAAAACGAAAACAAAAACAAAAACGAAAACAAAAACGAAAACAAAAACGAAAACAAAAACGAAAACAAAAACGAAAACAAAAACGAAAACAAAAACAAAAACGAAAACAAAAACGAAAACAAACACGAAAACAAAAACGAAAACAAAAACGAAAACAAAAACGAAAACAAAAACGAAAACAAAAACGAAAACAAAAACGAAAACAAAAACGAAAACAAAAACGAAAACAAAAACGAAAACAAAAACGAAAACAAAAACGAAAACTAAAACATCATCGAGATACATCGATCAGCACGAATCGCGTACCTAGCGAAACATATCTGTTATTCTTCTATCAAATCAGAAACTTTCTTTCGATCGGTGAGAATTGTTAGTAAAGAACATTTGATATATAACTATAGCGCGGGAATTGATGTAGCTTCTCGCTCGCTTCGCTCGCTCTTATAAAACTAGCCTAACCTCAAAACCGATCCCGCGCGTCTGTAAATTATCGGAAAATCGCGGTCTTTTCGAAAAACGAACGCAAGGTGGATTGGTTTTAGGTAAGGCTATAACATTCCGAGCGAGCGCAGCGAGCGAGCAACTCGTAAAGGTGAGTCGCAAACCAATGATTTTGACCGTAGGGACTTTTAAGTATTCGCAACAGCCCTAGGAGCGACACGCCGCTGGACTTGGTCGTGTGCGATCGAAGAGCATTATGCCGCTGGACTTAGTCTCGTACAAACAAAAACCAATTAAGACAAAGACAAGGACAGAAACAAGGACAAAAACAAAAACACAAACAAAAACGAAAAGGAAAACAAAAACAAAAACGAAAACAAAAACGAAAACAAAAACAAAAACGAAAACAAAAACGAAAACAAAAACGAAAACAAACACGAAAACAAAAACGAAAACAAAAACGAAAACAAAAACGAAAACAAAAACGAAAACAAAAACAAAAACAAAAACGAAAACAAAAACGAAAACAAAAACGAAAACAAAAACGAAAACAAACACGAAAACAAAAACGAAAACAAAAACGAAAACAAAAACGAAAACAAAAACGAAAACAAAAACGAAAACAAAAACGAAATCAAAAACGAAAACAAAAACGAAAACAAAAACGAAAACAAAAACGAAAACAAAAACGAAAACAAAAACGAAAACAAAAACGAAAACAAAAACGAAAACAAAAACGAAAACAAAAAAGAAAACAAAAACGAAAACAAAAAAGAAAACAAAAACGAAAACGAAAACGAAAACAAAAACGAAAACAAAAACGAAAACAAAAACGAAAACAAAAACGAAAACAAAAACGAAAACAAAAACGAAAACAAAAACGAAAACAAAAACGAAATCAAAAACGAAAACAAAAACGAAAACAAAAACGAAAACAAAAACGAAAACAACAACATCATCGAGATACATCGATCAGCACGAATCGCGTACCTAGCGAAACATATCTGTTATTCTTCTATCAAATCAGAAACTTTCTTTCGATCGGTGAGAATTGTTAGTAAAGAACATTTGATATATAACTATAGCGCGGGAATTGATGTAGCTTCTCGCTCGCTTCGCTCGCTCTTATAAAACTAGCCTAACCTCAAAACCGATCCCGCGCGTCTGTAAATTATCGGAAAATCGCGGTCTTTTCGAAAAACGAACGCAAGGTGGATTGGTTTTAGGTAAGGCTATAACATTCCGAGCGAGCGCAGCGAGCGAGCAACTCGTAAAGGTGAGTCGCAACCCAATGATTTTGACCGTAGGGACTTTTAAGTATTCGCAACAGCCCTAGGAGCGACACGCCGCTGGACTTGGTCGTGTGCGATCGAAGAGCATTATGCCGCTGGACTTAGTCTCGTACAAACAAAAACCAATTAAGACAAAGACAAGGACAGAAACAAGGACAAAAACAAAAACACAAACAAAAACGAAAAGGAAAACAAAAACAAAAACGAAAACAAAAACAAAAACGAAAACAAAAACGAAAACGAAAACAAAAACGAAAACAAAAACGAAAACAAACACGAAAACAAAAACGAAAACAAAAACGAAAACAAAAACGAAAACAAAAACGAAAACAAAAACGAAAACGAAAACGAAAACAAAAACGAAAACAAAAACAAAAACGAAAACAAAAACGAAAACAAAAACGAAAACAAAAACGAAAACAAAAACGAAAACAAAAACGAAAACAAAAACAAAAACGAAAACAAAAACGAAAACAAAAACGAAAACAAAAACGAAAACAAAAACGAAAACAAAAACGAAAACAAAAACGAAAACAAAAACGAAAACAAAAACGAAAACAAAAAAGAAAACAAAAAAGAAAACAAAAACGAAAACAAAAACGAAAACAAAAAAGAAAACAAAAACGAAAACAAAAACGAAAACAAACACGAAAAGAAAAACGAAAACAAAAACGAAAACAAAAACGAAAACAAAAAAGAAAACAAAAAAGAAAACAAAAACGAAAACAAAAACGAAAACAAAAAAGAAAACAAAAACGAAAACAAAAACGAAAACAAACACGAAAAGAAAAACGAAAACAAAAACGAAAACAAAAACGAAAACAAAAACGAAAACAAAAACATCATCGAGATACATCGATCAGCACGAATCGCGTACCTAGCGAAACATATCTGTTATTCTTCTATCAAATCAGAAACTTTCTTTCGATCGGTGAGAATTGTTAGTAAAGAACATTTGATATATAACTATAGCGCGGGAATTGATGTAGCTTCTCGCTCGCTTCGCTCGCTCTTATAAAACTAGCCTAACCTCAAAACCGATCCCGCGCGTCTGTAAATTATCGGAAAATCGCGGTCTTTTCGAAAAACGAACGCAAGGTGGATTGGTTTTAGGTAAGG
>NW_026869735.1:407500-412500 GCF_905332965.1 Bombus pascuorum | reverse complement strand
GATCAGCACGAATCGCGTACCTAGCGAAACATATCTGTTATTCTTCTATCAAATCAGAAACTTTCTTTCGATCGGTGAGAATTGTTAGTAAAGAACATTTGATATATAACTATAGCGCGGGAATTGATGTAGCTTCTCGCTCGCTTCGCTCGCTCTTATAAAACTAGCCTAACCTCAAAACCGATCCCGCGCGTCTGTAAATTATCGGAAAATCGCGGTCTTTTCGAAAAACGAACGCAAGGTGGATTGGTTTTAGGTAAGGCTATAACATTCCGAGCGAGCGCAGCGAGCGAGCAACTCGTAAAGGTGAGTCGCAACCCAATGATTTTGACCGTAGGGACTTTTAAGTATTCGCAACAGCCCTAGGAGCGACACGCCGCTGGACTTGGTCGTGTGCGATCGAAGAGCATTATGCCGCTGGACTTAGTCTCGTACAAACAAAAACCAATTAAGACAAAGACAAGGACAGAAACAAGGACAAAAACAAAAACACAAACAAAAACGAAAACGAAATCAAAAACAAAAACGAAAACAAAAACGAAAACAAAAACGAAAACAAACACGAAAACAAAAACGAAAACAAAAACGAAAACAAAAACGAAAACAAAAACGAAAACAAAAACGAAAACAAAAACGAAAACAAAAACACAACAAAAACGAAAAGGAAAACAAAAACGAAAACAAAAACGAAAACAAAAACGAAAACAAAAACGAAAACAAAAACGAAAACAAAAACGAAAACAAAAACGAAAACAAAAACGAAAACAAAAACGAAAACAAAAACAAAAACGAAAACAAAAACGAAAACAAAAACGAAAACAAAAACGAAAACAAAAACGAAAACAAAAACGAAAACAAAAACGAAAACAAAAACAAAAACGAAAACAAAAACGAAAACAAAAACGAAAACAAAAACGAAAACAAAAACGAAAACAAAAACGAAAACAAAAACAAAAACGAAAACAAAAACGAAAACAAAAACGAAAACAAAAACGAAAACAAAAACGAAAACAAAAACGAAAACAAAAACGAAAACAAAAACGAAAACAAAAACGAAAACAAAAACGAAAACACAAACGAAAACAAAAAAGAAAACAAAAACGAAAACAAAAACGAAAACAAAAAAGAAAACAAAAACGAAAACAAAAACGAAAACAAAAACGAAAACAAAAACGAAAACAAAAACGAAAACAAAAACGAAAACAAAAACAAAAACGAAAACAAAAACGAAAACAAAAACGAAAACAAAAACGAAAACAAAAACGAAAACAAAAACGAAAACAAAAACAAAAACGAAAACAAAAACGAAAACAAAAACGAAAACAAAAACGAAAACAAAAACGAAAACAAAAACGAAAACAAAAACGAAAACAAAAACGAAAACAAAAACGAAAACAAAAACGAAAACACAAACGAAAACAAAAAAGAAAACAAAAACGAAAACAAAAACGAAAACAAAAAAGAAAACAAAAACGAAAACAAAAACGAAAACAAACACGAAAAGAAAAACGAAAACAAAAACGAAAACAAAAACGAAAACAAAAACATCATCGAGATACATCGATCAGCACGAATCGCGTACCTAGCGAAACATATCTGTTATTCTTCTATCAAATCAGAAACTTTCTTTCGATCGGTGAGAATTGTTAGTAAAGAACATTTGATATATAACTATAGCGCGGGAATTGATGTAGCTTCTCGCTCGCTTCGCTCGCTCTTATAAAACTAGCCTAACCTCAAAACCGATCCCGCGCGTCTGTAAATTATCGGAAAATCGCGGTCTTTTCGAAAAACGAACGCAAGGTGGATTGGTTTTAGGTAAGGCTATAACATTCCGAGCGAGCGCAGCGAGCGAGCAACTCGTAAAGGTGAGTCGCAACCCAATGATTTTGACCGTAGGGACTTTTAAGTATTCGCAACAGCCCTAGGAGCGACACGCCGCTGGACTTGGTCGTGTGCGATCGAAGAGCATTATGCCGCTGGACTTAGTCTCGTACAAACAAAAACCAATTAAGACAAAGACAAGGACAGAAACAAGGACAAAAACAAAAACACAAACAAAAACGAAAAGGAAAACAAAAACAAAAACGAAAACAAAAACGAAAACAAAAACAAAAACGAAAACAAAAACGAAAACAAAAACGAAAACAAACACGAAAACAAAAACGAAAACAAAAACGAAAACAAAAACAAAAACAAAAACAAAAACGAAAACAAAAACGAAAACAAAAACGAAAACAAAAACGAAAACAAAAACGAAAACAAAAACGAAAACAAAAACGAAAACAAAAACGAAAACAAACACGAAAACAAAAAAGAAAACAAAAACAAAAACGAAAACAAAAACAAAAACGAAAACAAAAACGAAAACAAAAACGAAAACAAACACGAAAACAAAAACGAAAACAAAAACGAAAACAAAAACGAAAACAAAAACGAAAACAAAAACGAAAACAAAAACGAAAACAAAAACGAAATCAAAAACGAAAACAAAAACGAAAACAAAAACGAAAACAAAAACGAAAACAAAAACGAAAACGAAAACGAAAACGAAAACGAAAACAAAAACAAAAACGAAAACAAAAACGAAAACAAAAACGAAAACAAACACGAAAACAAAAACGAAAACAAAAACGAAAACAAAAACGAAAACAAAAACGAAAAAAAAAACGAAAACAAAAACGAAAACAAAAACGAAATCAAAAACGAAAACAAAAACGAAAACAAAAACGAAAACAAAAACGAAAACAAAAACGAAAACAAAAACGAAAACAAAAACGAAAACAAAAACGAAAACAAAAACGAAAACAAAAAAGAAAACAAAAACGAAAACAAAAACGAAAACAAACACGAAAACAAAAACGAAAACAAAAACGAAAACAAAAAAGAAAACAAAAACGAAAACAAAAACGAAAACAAACACGAAAAGAAAAACGAAAACAAAAACGAAAACAAAAACGAAAACAAAAACGAAAACAACAACATCATCGAGATACATCGATCAGCACGAATCGCGTACCTAGCGAAACATATCTGTTATTCTTCTATCAAATCAGAAACTTTCTTTCGATCGGTGAGAATTGTTAGTAAAGAACATTTGATATATAACTATAGCGCGGGAATTGATGTAGCTTCTCGCTCGCTTCGCTCGCTCTTATAAAACTAGCCTAACCTCAAAACCGATCCCGCGCGTCTGTAAATTATCGGAAAATCGCGGTCTTTTCGAAAAACGAACGCAAGGTGCATTGGTTTTAGGTAAGGCTATAACATTCCGAGCGAGCGCAGCGAGCGAGCAACTCGTAAAGGTGAGTCGCAACCCAATGATTTTGACCGTAGGGACTTTTAAGTATTCGCAACAGCCCTAGGAGCGACACGCCGCTGGACTTGGTCGTGTGGGATCGAAGAGCATTATGCCGCTGGACTTAGTCTCGTACAAACAAAAACCAATTAAGACAAAGACAAGGACAGAAACAAGGACAAAAACAAAAACAAAATCAAAAACAAAAACAAAAACAAAAACAAAAACGAAAACGAAAACAAAAACGAAAACAAACACGAAAACAAACACGAAAACAAAAACGAAAACAAAAACGAAAACAAAAACGAAAACAAAAACGAAAACAAAAACGAAATCAAAAACGAAAACAAAAACGAAAACAAAAACGAAAACAAAAACGAAAACAACAACATCATCGAGATACATCGATCAGCACGAATCGCGTACCTAGCGAAACATATCTGTTATTCTTCTATCAAATCAGAAACTTTCTTTCGATCGGTGAGAATTGTTAGTAAAGAACATTTGATATATAACTATAGCGCGGGAATTGATGTAGCTTCTCGCTCGCTTCGCTCGCTCTTATAAAACTAGCCTAACCTCAAAACCGATCCCGCGCGTCTGTAAATTATCGGAAAATCGCGGTCTTTTCGAAAAACGAACGCAAGGTGGATTGGTTTTAGGTAAGGCTATAACATTCCGAGCGAGCGCAGCGAGCGAGCAACTCGTAAAGGTGAGTCGCAACCCAATGATTTTGACCGTAGGGACTTTTAAGTATTCGCAACAGCCCTAGGAGCGACACGCCGCTGGACTTGGTCGTGTGGGATCGAAGAGCATTATGCCGCTGGACTTAGTCTCGTACAAACAAAAACCAATTAAGACAAAGACAAGGACAGAAACAAGGACAAAAACAAAAACAAAATCAAAAACAAAAACAAAAACAAAAACAAAAACAAAAACAAAAACGAAAACGAAAACAAAAACGAAAACAAACACGAAAACAAAAACGAAAACAAAAACGAAAACAAACACGAAAACAAAAACGAAAACACAAACGAAAACAAAAACGAAAACAAAAACGAAATCAAAAACGAAAACAAAAACGAAAACAAAAACGAAAACAAAAACGAAAACAACAACATCATCGAGATACATCGATCAGCACGAATCGCGTACCTAGCGAAACATATCTGTTATTCTTCTATCAAATCAGAAACTTTCTTTCGATCGGTGAGAATTGTTAGTAAAGAACATTTGATATATAACTATAGCGCGGGAATTGATGTAGCTTCTCGCTCGCTTCGCTCGCTCTTATAAAACTAGCCTAACCTCAAAACCGATCCCGCGCGTCTGTAAATTATCGGAAAATCGCGGTCTTTTCGAAAAACGAACGCAAGGTGGATTGGTTTTAGGTAAGGCTATAACATTCCGAGCGAGCGCAGCGAGCGAGCAACTCGTAAAGGTGAGTCGCAACCCAATGATTTTGACCGTAGGGACTTTTAAGTATTCGCAACAGCCCTAGGAGCGACACGCCGCTGGACTTGGTCGTGTGGGATCGAAGAGCATTATGCCGCTGGACTTAGTCTCGTACAAAAAAAAACCAATTAAGACAAAGACAAGGACAGAAACAAGGACAAAAACAAAAACAAAATCAAAAACAAAAACAAAAACAAAAACGAAAACGAAAACAAAAACGAAAACAAACACGAAAACAAAAACGAAA
>NW_026869735.1:382500-402500 GCF_905332965.1 Bombus pascuorum | reverse complement strand
CGCTTCGCTCGCTCTTATAAAACTAGCCTAACCTCAAAACCGATCCCGCGCGTCTGTAAATTATCGGAAAATCGCGGTCTTTTCGAAAAACGAACGCAAGGTGGATTGGTTTTAGGTAAGGCTATAACATTCCGAGCGAGCGCAGCGAGCGAGCAACTCGTAAAGGTGAGTCGCAACCCAATGATTTTGACCGTAGGGACTTTTAAGTATTCGCAACAGCCCTAGGAGCGACACGCCGCTGGACTTGGTCGTGTGCGATCGAAGAGCATTATGCCGCTGGACTTAGTCTCGTACAAACAAAAACCAATTAAGACAAAGACAAGGACAGAAACAAGGACAAAAACAAAAACACAAACAAAAACGAAAAGGAAAACAAAAACAAAAACGAAAACAAAAACGAAAACAAAAACAAAAACGAAAACAAAAACGAAAACAAACACGAAAACAAAAACGAAAACAAAAACGAAAACAAAAACGAAAACAAAAACGAAAACAAAAACGAAAACAAAAACGAAAACAAAAACACAAACAAAAACGAAAAGGAAAACAAAAACAAAAACGAAAACAAAAACGAAAACAAAAACAAAAACGAAAACAAAAACGAAAACAAAAACGAAAACAAAAACGAAAACAAAAACGAAAACAAAAACGAAAACAAAAACAAAAACGAAAACAAAAACGAAAACAAAAACGAAAACAAAAACGAAAACAAAAACGAAAACAAAAACGAAAACAAAAACGAAAACAAAAACGAAAACAAAAACGAAAACAAAAAAGAAAACAAAAACGAAAACAAAAACGAAAACAAAAAAGAAAACAAAAACGAAAACAAAAACGAAAACAAACACGAAAAGAAAAACGAAAACAAAAACGAAAACAAAAACGAAAACAAAAACGAAAACAAAAACATCATCGAGATACATCGATCAGCACGAATCGCGTACCTAGCGAAACATATCTGTTATTCTTCTATCAAATCAGAAACTTTCTTTCGATCGGTGAGAATTGTTAGTAAAGAACATTTGATATATAACTATAGCGCGGGAATTGATGTAGCTTCTCGCTCGCTTCGCTCGCTCTTATAAAACTAGCCTAACCTCAAAACCGATCCCGCGCGTCTGTAAATTATCGGAAAATCGCGGTCTTTTCGAAAAACGAACGCAAGGTGGATTGGTTTTAGGTAAGGCTATAACATTCCGAGCGAGCGCAGCGAGCGAGCAACTCGTAAAGGTGAGTCGCAACCCAATGATTTTGACCGTAGGGACTTTTAAGTATTCGCAACAGCCCTAGGAGCGACACGCCGCTGGACTTGGTCGTGTGCGATCGAAGAGCATTATGCCGCTGGACTTAGTCTCGTACAAACAAAAACCAATTAAGACAAAGACAAGGACAGAAACAAGGACAAAAACAAAAACAAAAACGAAAACAAAAACAAAAACGAAAACAAAAACGAAAACAAAAACGAAAACAAACACGAAAACAAAAACGAAAACAAAAACGAAAACAAAAACGAAAACAAAAACGAAAACAAAAACGAAAACAAAAACGAAAACAAAAACGAAATCAAAAACGAAAACAAAAACGAAAACAAAAACGAAAACAAAAACGAAAACAAAAACGAAAACAAAAACGAAAACAAAAACGAAAACAAAAACGAAAACAAAAACAAAAACGAAAACAAAAGAAAACAAAAACGAAAACAAAAACGAAAACAAAAACGAAAACAAAAACGAAAACAAAAACGAAAACAAAAACGAAAACAAAAACGAAAACAAAAAAGAAAACAAAAACGAAAACAAAAACGAAAACAAAAACGAAAACAAAAACGAAAACAAAAACATCATCGAGATACATCGATCAGCACGAATCGCGTACCTAGCGAAACATATCTGTTATTCTTCTATCAAATCAGAAACTTTCTTTCGATCGGTGAGAATTGTTAGTAAAGAACATTTGATATATAACTATAGCGCGGGAATTGATGTAGCTTCTCGCTCGCTTCGCTCGCTCTTATAAAACTAGCCTAACCTCAAAACCGATCCCGCGCGTCTGTAAATTATCGGAAAATCGCGGTCTTTTCGAAAAACGAACGCAAGGTGGATTGGTTTTAGGTAAGGCTATAACATTCCGAGCGAGCGCAGCGAGCGAGCAACTCGTAAAGGTGAGTCGCAACCCAATGATTTTGACCGTAGGGACTTTTAAGTATTCGCAACAGCCCTAGGAGCGACACGCCGCTGGACTTGGTCGTGTGCGATCGAAGAGCATTATGCCGCTGGACTTAGTCTCGTACAAACAAAAACCAATTAAGACAAAGACAAGGACAGAAACAAGGACAAAAACAAAAACACAAACAAAAACGAAAAGGAAAACAAAAACAAAAACGAAAACAAAAACGAAAACAAAAACAAAAACGAAAACAAAAACGAAAACAAACACGAAAACAAAAACGAAAACAAAAACGAAAACAAAAACGAAAACAAAAACGAAAACAAAAACGAAAACAAAAACGAAAACAAAAACGAAAACAAAAACACAAACAAAAACGAAAAGGAAAACAAAAACAAAAACGAAAACAAAAACGAAAACAAAAACAAAAACGAAAACAAAAACGAAAACAAAAACGAAAACAAAAACGAAAACAAAAACGAAAACAAAAACGAAAACAAAAACAAAAACGAAAACAAAAACGAAAACAAAAACGAAAACAAAAACGAAAACAAAAACGAAAACAAAAACGAAAACAAAAACGAAAACAAAAACGAAAACAAAAACGAAAACAAAAAAGAAAACAAAAACGAAAACAAAAACGAAAACAAAAAAGAAAACAAAAACGAAAACAAAAACGAAAACAAACACGAAAAGAAAAACGAAAACAAAAACGAAAACAAAAACGAAAACAAAAACGAAAACAAAAACATCATCGAGATACATCGATCAGCACGAATCGCGTACCTAGCGAAACATATCTGTTATTCTTCTATCAAATCAGAAACTTTCTTTCGATCGGTGAGAATTGTTAGTAAAGAACATTTGATATATAACTATAGCGCGGGAATTGATGTAGCTTCTCGCTCGCTTCGCTCGCTCTTATAAAACTAGCCTAACCTCAAAACCGATCCCGCGCGTCTGTAAATTATCGGAAAATCGCGGTCTTTTCGAAAAACGAACGCAAGGTGGATTGGTTTTAGGTAAGGCTATAACATTCCGAGCGAGCGCAGCGAGCGAGCAACTCGTAAAGGTGAGTCGCAACCCAATGATTTTGACCGTAGGGACTTTTAAGTATTCGCAACAGCCCTAGGAGCGACACGCCGCTGGACTTGGTCGTGTGCGATCGAAGAGCATTATGCCGCTGGACTTAGTCTCGTACAAACAAAAACCAATTAAGACAAAGACAAGGACAGAAACAAGGACAAAAACAAAAACAAAATCAAAAACAAAAACAAAAACAAAAACGAAAACGAAAACAAAAACGAAAACAAACACGAAAACAAAAACGAAAACAAAAACGAAAACAAACACGAAAACAAAAACGAAAACAAAAACGAAAACAAAAAAGAAAACAAAAACGAAAACAAAAACGAAAACAAACACGAAAAGAAAAACGAAAACAAAAACGAAAACAAAAACGAAAACAAAAACGAAAACAACAACATCATCGAGATACATCGATCAGCACGAATCGCGTACCTAGCGAAACATATCTGTTATTCTTCTATCAAATCAGAAACTTTCTTTCGATCGGTGAGAATTGTTAGTAAAGAACATTTGATATATAACTATAGCGCGGGAATTGATGTAGCTTCTCGCTCGCTTCGCTCGCTCTTATAAAACTAGCCTAACCTCAAAACCGATCCCGCGCGTCTGTAAATTATCGGAAAATCGCGGTCTTTTCGAAAAACGAACGCAAGGTGGATTGGTTTTAGGTAAGGCTATAACATTCCGAGCGAGCGCAGCGAGCGAGCAACTCGTAAAGGTGAGTCGCAACCCAATGATTTTGACCGTAGGGACTTTTAAGTATTCGCAACAGCCCTAGGAGCGACACGCCGCTGGACTTGGTCGTGTGCGATCGAAGAGCATTATGCCGCTGGACTTAGTCTCGTACAAACAAAAACCAATTAAGACAAAGACAAGGACAGAAACAAGGACAAAAACAAAAACAAAAACGAAAACAAAAACAAAAACGAAAACAAAAACGAAAACAAAAACGAAAACAAACACGAAAACAAAAACGAAAACAAAAACGAAAACAAAAACGAAAACAAAAACGAAAACAAAAACGAAAACAAAAACGAAAACAAAAACGAAATCAAAAACGAAAACAAAAACGAAAACAAAAACGAAAACAAAAACGAAAACAAAAACGAAAACAAAAACGAAAACAAAAACGAAAACAAAAACGAAAACAAAAACGAAAGCAAAAACGAAAACAAAAAAGAAAACAAAAACGAAAACGAAAACGAAAACAAAAACGAAAACAAACACGAAAACAAAAACGAAAACAAAAACGAAAACAAAAACGAAAACAAAAACGAAAACAAAAACGAAAACAAAAACGAAAACAAAAACGAAAACAAAAACGAAAACAAAAACGAAAACAAAAACGAAAACAAAAACGAAAACAAAAACGAAAACAAAAACATCATCGAGATACATCGATCAGCACGAATCGCGTACCTAGCGAAACATATCTGTTATTCTTCTATCAAATCAGAAACTTTCTTTCGATCGGTGAGAATTGTTAGTAAAGAACATTTGATATATAACTATAGCGCGGGAATTGATGTAGCTTCTCGCTCGCTTCGCTCGCTCTTATAAAACTAGCCTAACCTCAAAACCGATCCCGCGCGTCTGTAAATTATCGGAAAATCGCGGTCTTTTCGAAAAACGAACGCAAGGTGGATTGGTTTTAGGTAAGGCTATAACATTCCGAGCGAGCGCAGCGAGCGAGCAACTCGTAAAGGTGAGTCGCAACCCAATGATTTTGACCGTAGGGACTTTTAAGTATTCGCAACAGCCCTAGGAGCGACACGCCGCTGGACTTGGTCGTGTGCGATCGAAGAGCATTATGCCGCTGGACTTAGTCTCGTACAAACAAAAACCAATTAAGACAAAGACAAGGACAGAAACAAGGACAAAAACAAAAACACAAACAAAAACGAAAAGGAAAACAAAAACAAAAACGAAAACAAAAACGAAAACAAAAACAAAAACGAAAACAAAAACGAAAACAAAAACGAAAACAAACACGAAAACAAAAACGAAAACAAAAACGAAAACAAAAACGAAAACAAAAACGAAAACAAAAACGAAAACAAAAACGAAAACAAAAACACAAACAAAAACGAAAAGGAAAACAAAAACAAAAACGAAAACAAAAACGAAAACAAAAACAAAAACGAAAACAAAAACGAAAACAAAAACGAAAACAAAAACGAAAACAAAAACGAAAACAAAAACGAAAACAAAAACAAAAACGAAAACAAAAACGAAAACAAAAACGAAAACAAAAACGAAAACAAAAACGAAAACAAAAACAAAAACGAAAACAAAAGAAAACAAAAACGAAAACAAAAACGAAAACAAAAACGAAAACAAAAACGAAAACAAAAACGAACACAAAAACGAAAACAAAAACGAAAACAAAAAAGAAAACAAAAACGAAAACAAAAACGAAAACAAAAAAGAAAACAAAAACGAAAACAAAAACATCATCGAGATACATCGATCAGCACGTATCGCGTACCTAGCGAAACATATCTGTTATTCTTCTACCAAATCAGAAACTTTCTTTCGATCGGTGAGAATTGTTAGTAAAGAACATTTGATATATAACTATAGCGCGGGAATTGATGTAGCTTCTCGCTCGCTTCGCTCGCTCTTATAAAACTAGCCTAACCTCAAAACCGATCCCGCGCGTCTGTAAATTATCGGAAAATCGCGGTCTTTTCGAAAAACGAACGCAAGGTGGATTGGTTTTAGGTAAGGCTATAACATTCCGAGCGAGCGCAGCGAGCGAGCAACTCGTAAAGGTGAGTCGCAACCCAATGATTTTGACCGTAGGGACTTTTAAGTATTCGCAACAGCCCTAGGAGCGACACGCCGCTGGACTTGGTCGTGTGCGATCGAAGAGCATTATGCCGCTGGACTTAGTCTCGTACAAACAAAAACCAATTAAGACAAAGACAAGGACAGAAACAAGGACAAAAACAAAAACACAAACAAAAACGAAAAGGAAAACAAAAACAAAAACGAAAACAAAAACGAAAACAAAAACAAAAACGAAAACAAAAACGAAAACAAAAACGAAAACAAACACGAAAACAAAAACGAAAACAAAAACGAAAACAAAAACGAAAACAAAAACGAAAACAAAAACGAAAACAAAAACGAAAACAAAAACGAAAACAAAAACACAAACAAAAACGAAAAGGAAAACAAAAACAAAAACGAAAACAAAAACGAAAACAAAAACAAAAACGAAAACAAAAACGAAAACAAAAACGAAAACAAAAACGAAAACAAAAACGAAAACAAAAACGAAAACAAAAACAAAAACGAAAACAAAAACGAAAACAAAAACGAAAACAAAAACGAAAACAAAAACGAAAACAAAAACGAAAACAAAAACGAAAACAAAAACGAAAACAAAAACGAAAACAAAAAAGAAAACAAAAACGAAAACAAAAACGAAAACAAAAAAGAAAACAAAAACGAAAACAAAAACGAAAACAAACACGAAAAGAAAAACGAAAACAAAAACGAAAACAAAAACGAAAACAAAAACGAAAACAAAAACGAAAACAAAAACATCATCGAGATACATCGATCAGCACGAATCGCGTACCTAGCGAAACATATCTGTTATTCTTCTATCAAATCAGAAACTTTCTTTCGATCGGTGAGAATTGTTAGTAAAGAACATTTGATATATAACTATAGCGCGGGAATTGATGTAGCTTCTCGCTCGCTTCGCTCGCTCTTATAAAACTAGCCTAACCTCAAAACCGATCCCGCGCGTCTGTAAATTATCGGAAAATCGCGGTCTTTTCGAAAAACGAACGCAAGGTGGATTGGTTTTAGGTAAGGCTATAACATTCCGAGCGAGCGCAGCGAGCGAGCAACTCGTAAAGGTGAGTCGCAACCCAATGATTTTGACCGTAGGGACTTTTAAGTATTCGCAACAGCCCTAGGAGCGACACGCCGCTGGACTTGGTCGTGTGCGATCGAAGAGCATTATGCCGCTGGACTTAGTCTCGTACAAACAAAAACCAATTAAGACAAAGACAAGGACAGAAACAAGGACAAAAACAAAAACAAAAACGAAAACAAAAACAAAAACGAAAACAAAAACGAAAACAAAAACGAAAACAAACACGAAAACAAAAACGAAAACAAAAACGAAAACAAAAACGAAAACAAAAACGAAAACAAAAACGAAAACAAAAACGAAAACAAAAACGAAATCAAAAACGAAAACAAAAACGAAAACAAAAACGAAAACAAAAACGAAAACAAAAACGAAAACAAAAACGAAAACAAAAACGAAAACAAAAACGAAAGCAAAAACGAAAACAAAAAAGAAAACAAAAACGAAAACGAAAACGAAAACAAAAACGAAAACAAACACGAAAACAAAAACGAAAACAAAAACGAAAACAAAAACGAAAGCAAAAACGAAAACAAAAACGAAAACAAAAACGAAAACAAAAACGAAAACAAAAACGAAAACAAAAACGAAAACAAAAACGAAAACAAAAACGAAAACAAAAACATCATCGAGATACATCGATCAGCACGAATCGCGTACCTAGCGAAACATATCTGTTATTCTTCTATCAAATCAGAAACTTTCTTTCGATCGGTGAGAATTGTTAGTAAAGAACATTTGATATATAACTATAGCGCGGGAATTGATGTAGCTTCTCGCTCGCTTCGCTCGCTCTTATAAAACTAGCCTAACCTCAAAACCGATCCCGCGCGTCTGTAAATTATCGGAAAATCGCGGTCTTTTCGAAAAACGAACGCAAGGTGGATTGGTTTTAGGTAAGGCTATAACATTCCGAGCGAGCGCAGCGAGCGAGCAACTCGTAAAGGTGAGTCGCAACCCAATGATTTTGACCGTAGGGACTTTTAAGTATTCGCAACAGCCCTAGGAGCGACACGCCGCTGGACTTGGTCGTGTGCGATCGAAGAGCATTATGCCGCTGGACTTAGTCTCGTACAAACAAAAACCAATTAAGACAAAGACAAGGACAGAAACAAGGACAAAAACAAAAACACAAACAAAAACGAAAAGGAAAACAAAAACAAAAACGAAAACAAAAACGAAAACAAAAACAAAAACGAAAACAAAAACGAAAACAAAAACGAAAACAAACACGAAAACAAAAACGAAAACAAAAACGAAAACAAAAACGAAAACAAAAACGAAAACAAAAACGAAAACAAAAACGAAAACAAAAACACAAACAAAAACGAAAAGGAAAACAAAAACAAAAACGAAAACAAAAACGAAAACAAAAACAAAAACGAAAACAAAAACGAAAACAAAAACGAAAACAAAAACGAAAACAAAAACGAAAACAAAAACGAAAACAAAAACAAAAACGAAAACAAAAACGAAAACAAAAACGAAAGCAAAAACGAAAACAAAAACGAAAACAAAAACGAAAAAAAAACGAAAACAAAAACGAAAACAAAAACGAAAACAAAAAAGAAAACAAAAACGAAAACAAAAACGAAAACAAAAAAGAAAACAAAAACGAAAACAAAAACGAAAACAAACACGAAAAGAAAAACGAAAACAAAAACGAAAACAAAAACGAAAACAAAAACGAAAACAAAAACATCATCGAGATACATCGATCAGCACGAATCGCGTACCTAGCGAAACATATCTGTTATTCTTCTATCAAATCAGAAACTTTCTTTCGATCGGTGAGAATTGTTAGTAAAGAACATTTGATATATAACTATAGCGCGGGAATTGATGTAGCTTCTCGCTCGCTTCGCTCGCTCTTATAAAACTAGCCTAACCTCAAAACCGATCCCGCGCGTCTGTAAATTATCGGAAAATCGCGGTCTTTTCGAAAAACGAACGCAAGGTGGATTGGTTTTAGGTAAGGCTATAACATTCCGAGCGAGCGCAGCGAGCGAGCAACTCGTAAAGGTGAGTCGCAACCCAATGATTTTGACCGTAGGGACTTTTAAGTATTCGCAACAGCCCTAGGAGCGACACGCCGCTGGACTTGGTCGTGTGCGATCGAAGAGCATTATGCCGCTGGACTTAGTCTCGTACAAACAAAAACCAATTAAGACAAAGACAAGGACAGAAACAAGGACAAAAACAAAAACACAAACAAAAACGAAAAGGAAAACAAAAACAAAAACGAAAACAAAAACGAAAACAAAAACAAAAACGAAAACAAAAACGAAAACAAAAACGAAAACAAACACGAAAACAAAAACGAAAACAAAAACGAAAACAAAAACGAAAACAAAAACGAAAACAAAAACGAAAACAAAAACGAAAACAAAAACACAAACAAAAACGAAAAGGAAAACAAAAACAAAAACGAAAACAAAAACGAAAACAAAAACAAAAACGAAAACAAAAACGAAAACAAAAACGAAAACAAAAACGAAAACAAAAACACAAACAAAAACGAAAAGGAAAACAAAAACAAAAACGAAAACAAACACGAAAAGAAAAACGAAAACAAAAACGAAAACAAAAACGAAAACAACAACATCATCGAGATACATCGATCAGCACGAATCGCGTACCTAGCGAAACATATCTGTTATTCTTCTATCAAATCAGAAACTTTCTTTCGATCGGTGAGAATTGTTAGTAAAGAACATTTGATATATAACTATAGCGCGGGAATTGATGTAGCTTCTCGCTCGCTTCGCTCGCTCTTATAAAACTAGCCTAACCTCAAAACCGATCCCGCGCGTCTGTAAATTATCGGAAAATCGCGGTCTTTTCGAAAAACGAACGCAAGGTGGATTGGTTTTAGGTAAGGCTATAACATTCCGAGCGAGCGCAGCGAGCGAGCAACTCGTAAAGGTGAGTCGCAACCCAATGATTTTGACCGTAGGGACTTTTAAGTATTCGCAACAGCCCTAGGAGCGACACGCCGCTGGACTTGGTCGTGTGCGATCGAAGAGCATTATGCCGCTGGACTTAGTCTCGTACAAACAAAAACCAATTAAGACAAAGACAAGGACAGAAACAAGGACAAAAACAAAAACAAAATCAAAAACAAAAACAAAAACAAAAACAAAAACGAAAACAAAAACGAAAACAAAAACAAAAACGAAAACAAAAACGAAAACAAAAACGAAAACAAAAACGAAAACAAAAACGAAAACAAAAACGAAAACAAAAACGAAAACAAAAACGAAAACGAAAACAAAAACGAAAACAAAAACGAAAACGAAAACGAAAACGAAAACGAAAACGAAAACGAAAACGAAAACGAAAACGAAAACGAAAACGAAAACGAAAACGAAAACGAAAACGAAAACGAAAACGAAAACGAAAACGAAAACGAAAACGAAAACGAAAACGAAAACGAAAACGAAAACGAAAACGAAAACGAAAACGAAAACGAAAACGAAAACGAAAACGAAAACGAAAACGAAAACGAAAACGAAAACGAAAACGAAAACGAAAACGAAAACGAAAACGAAAACAAAAACGAAAACAAACACGAAAACAAACACGAAAACAAAAACGAAAACAAAAACGAAAACAAAAACGAAAACAAAAACGAAAACAAAAACGAAAACAAAAACAAAAACGAAAACAAAAACAAAAACGAAAACAAAAACGAAAACAAAAACGAAAACAAAAACGAAAACAAAAACAAAAACGAAAACGAAAACAAAAACGAAAACAAAAACGAAAACAAAAACGAAAACAAAAACGAAAACAAAAACGAAAACAAAAACGAAAACAAAAACGAAAACAAAAACGAAAACAAAAACGAAAACAAAAACGAAAACAAAAACGAAAACAAAAACGAAAACAAAAACGAAAACAAAAACGAAAACAAAAACGAAATCAAAAACGAAAACAAAAACGAAAACAAAAACGAAAACAAAAACGAAAACAACAACATCATCGAGATACATCGATCAGCACGAATCGCGTACCTAGCGAAACATATCTGTTATTCTTCTATCAAATCAGAAACTTTCTTTCGATCGGTGAGAATTGTTAGTAAAGAACATTTGATATATAACTATAGCGCGGGAATTGATGTAGCTTCTCGCTCGCTTCGCTCGCTCTTATAAAACTACCCTAACCTCAAAACCGATCCCGCGCGTCTGTAAATTATCGGAAAATCGCGGTCTTTTCGAAAAACGAACGCAAGGTGGATTGGTTTTAGGTAAGGCTATAACATTCCGAGCGAGCGCAGCGAGCGAGCAACTCGTAAAGGTGAGTCGCAACCCAATGATTTTGACCGTAGGGACTTTTAAGTATTCGCAACAGCCCTAGGAGCGACACGCCGCTGGACTTGGTCGTGTGCGATCGAAGAGCATTATGCCGCTGGACTTAGTCTCGTACAAACAAAAACCAATTAAGACAAAGACAAGGACAGAAACAAGGACAAAAACAAAAACAAAAACAAAAACAAAAACAAAAACGAAAACAAAAACGAAAACAAAAACGAAAACAAACACGAAAACAAAAACGAAAACAAAAACGAAAACAAAAACGAAAACAAAAACGAAAACAAAAACGAAAACAAAAACGAAAACAAAAACGAAAACAAAAACGAAAACAAAAACGAAAACAAAAACACAAACAAAAACGAAAAGGAAAACAAAAACAAAAACAAAAACAAAAACGAAAACGAAAACAAAAACGAAAACAAAAACGAAAACAAAAACGAAAACGAAAACAAAAACGAAAACAAACACGAAAACAAAAACGAAAACAAAAACGAAAACAAAAACGAAAACAAAAAAGAAAACAAAAACGAAAAGGAAAACAAAAACGAAAACAAAAACGAAAACAAAAACGAAAACAAAAACGAAAACAAAAACGAAAACAAAAACAAAATCAAAAACAAAAACAAAAACAAAAACGAAAACGAAAACGAAAACGAAAACGAAAACAAAAACGAAAACAAACACGAAAACAAAAACGAAAACAAAAACGAAAACAAAAACGAAAACAAAAACGAAAACAAAAACGAAAACAAAAACGAAAACAAAAACGAAAACAAAAACGAAAACAAAAACGAAAACAAAAACGAAAACAAAAACGAAAACAAAAACGAAAACAAAAACGAAAACAAAAACGAAAACAAAAACGAAAACAAAAAAGAAAACAAAAACGAAAACGAAAACGAAAACGAAAACGAAAACAAAAACGAAAACAAACACGAAAACAAAAACGAAAACAAAAACGAAAACAAAAACGAAAACAAAAACGAAAACAAAAACGAAAACAAAAACAAAAACGAAAACAAAAACAAAAACGAAAACAAAAACGAAAACAAAAACGAAAACAAAAACAAAAACGAAAACGAAAACAAAAACGAAAACAAAAACGAAAACAAAAACGAAAACAAAAACGAAAACAAAAACGAAAACAAAAACGAAAACAAAAACGAAAACAAAAACGAAAACAAAAAAGAAAACAAAAACGAAAACAAAAACGAAAACAAAAAAGAAAACAAAAACGAAAACAAAAACGAAAACAAACACGAAAACAAAAACGAAAACAAAAACGAAAACAAAAACATCATCGAGATACATCGATCAGCACGAATCGCGTACCTAGCGAAACATATCTGTTATTCTTCTATCAAATCAGAAACTTTCTTTCGATCGGTGAGAATTGTTAGTAAAGAACATTTGATATATAACTATAGCGCGGGAATTGATGTAGCTTCTCGCTCGCTTCGCTCGCTCTTATAAAACTAGCCTAACCTCAAAACCGATCCCGCGCGTCTGTAAATTATCGGAAAATCGCGGTCTTTTCGAAAAACGAACGCAAGGTGGATTGGTTTTAGGTAAGGCTATAACATTCCGAGCGAGCGCAGCGAGCGAGCAACTCGTAAAGGTGAGTCGCAACCCAATGATTTTGACCGTAGGGACTTTTAAGTATTCGCAACAGCCCTAGGAGCGACACGCCGCTGGACTTGGTCGTGTGCGATCGAAGAGCATTATGCCGCTGGACTTAGTCTCGTACAAACAAAAACCAATTAAGACAAAGACAAGGACAGAAACAAGGACAAAAACAAAAACACAAACAAAAACGAAAAGGAAAACAAAAACAAAAACGAAAACAAAAACGAAAACAAAAACGAAAACAAAAACGAAAACAAAAACGAAAACAAACACGAAAACAAAAACGAAAACAAAAACGAAAACAAAAACGAAAACAAAAACGAAAACAAAAACGAAAACAAAAACGAAAACAAAAACACAAACAAAAACGAAAAGGAAAACAAAAACAAAAACGAAAACAAAAACGAAAACAAAAACAAAAACGAAAACAAAAACGAAAACAAAAACGAAAACAAAAACAAAAACGAAAACAAAAACGAAAACAAAGCGAAAACAAAAACGAAAACAAAAACGAAAACAAAAACGAAAACGAAAACAAAAACAAAAACACAAACAAAAACGAAAAGGAAAACAAAAACAAAAACGAAAACAAAAACGAAAACAAAAACGAAAACAAAGCGAAAACAAAAACGAAAACAAAAACGAAAACAAAAACGAAAACGAAAACAAAAACGAAAACAAAAACGAAAACAAAAACGAAAACAAAAAAGAAAACAAAAACGAAAACAAAAACGAAAACAAAAAAGAAAACAAAAACGAAAACAAAAACGAAAACAAAAACGAAATCAAAAACGAAAACAAAAACGAAAACAAAAACGAAAACAAAAACGAAAACAACAACATCATCGAGATACATCGATCAGCACGAATCGCGTACCTAGCGAAACATATCTGTTATTCTTCTATCAAATCAGAAACTTTCTTTCGATCGGTGAGAATTGTTAGTAAAGAACATTTGATATATAACTATAGCGCGGGAATTGATGTAGCTTCTCCCTCGCTTCGCTCGCTCTTATAAAACTAGCCTAACCTCAAAACCGATCCCGCGCGTCTGTAAATTATCGGAAAATCGCGGTCTTTTCGAAAAACGAACGCAAGGTGGATTGGTTTTAGGTAAGGCTATAACATTCCGAGCGAGCGCAGCGAGCGAGCAACTCGTAAAGGTGAGTCGCAACCCAATGATTTTGACCGTAGGGACTTTTAAGTATTCGCAACAGCCCTAGGAGCGACACGCCGCTGGACTTGGTCGTGTGCGATCGAAGAGCATTATGCCGCTGGACTTAGTCTCGTACAAACAAAAACCAATTAAGACAAAGACAAGGACAGAAACAAGGACAAAAACAAAAACACAAACAAAAACGAAAAGGAAAACAAAAACAAAAACGAAAACAAAAACGAAAACAAAAACGAAAACAAAAACGAAAACAAAAACGAAAACAAACACGAAAACAAAAACGAAAACAAAAACGAAAACAAAAACGAAAACAAAAACGAAATCAAAAACGAAAACAAAAACGAAAACAAAAACGAAAACAAAAACGAAAAGGAAAACAAAAACAAAAACGAAAACAAAAACGAAAACAAAAACGAAAACAAAAACGAAAACAAAAACGAAAACAAAAACGAAAACAAAAACGAAAACAAAAACGAAAACAAAAACGAAAACAAAAACATCATCGAGATACATCGATCAGCACGAATCGCGTACCTAGCGAAACATATCTGTTATTCTTCTATCAAATCAGAAACTTTCTTTCGATCGGTGAGAATTGTTAGTAAAGAACATTTGATATATAACTATAGCGCGGGAATTGATGTAGCTTCTCGCTCGCTTCGCTCGCTCTTATAAAACTAGCCTAACCTCAAAACCGATCCCGCGCGTCTGTAAATTATCGGAAAATCGCGGTCTTTTCGAAAAACGAACGCAAGGTGGATTGGTTTTAGGTAAGGCTATAACATTCCGAGCGAGCGCAGCGAGCGAGCAACTCGTAAAGGTGAGTCGCAACCCAATGATTTTGACCGTAGGGACTTTTAAGTATTCGCAACAGCCCTAGGAGCGACACGCCGCTGGACTTGGTCGTGTGCGATCGAAGAGCATTATGCCGCTGGACTTAGTCTCGTACAAACAAAAACCAATTAAGACAAAGACAAGGACAGAAACAAGGACAAAAACAAAAACACAAACAAAAACGAAAAGGAAAACAAAAACAAAAACGAAAACAAAAACGAAAACAAAAACGAAAACAAAAACGAAAACAAAAACGAAAACAAACACGAAAACAAAAACGAAAACAAAAACGAAAACAAAAACGAAAACAAAAACGAAAACAAAAACGAAAACAAAAACGAAAACAAAAACACAAACAAAAACGAAAAGGAAAACAAAAACAAAAACGAAAACAAAAACGAAAACAAAAACAAAAACGAAAACAAAAACGAAAACAAAAACGAAAACAAAAACGAAAACAAAAACGAAAACAAAAACGAAAACAAAAACGAAAACAAAAACAAAAACGAAAACAAAAACGAAAACAAAAACGAAAACAAAAACGAAAACAAAAACGAAAACAAAAACGAAAACGAAAACAAAAACGAAAACAAAAACGAAAACAAAAACGAAAACAAAAAAGAAAACAAAAACGAAAACAAAAACGAAAACAAAAAAGAAAACAAAAACGAAAACAAAAACGAAAACAAACACGAAAAGAAAAACGAAAACAAAAACGAAAACAAAAACGAAAACAAAAACGAAAACAAAAACATCATCGAGATACATCGATCAGCACGAATCGCGTACCTAGCGAAACATATCTGTTATTCTTCTATCAAATCAGAAACTTTCTTTCGATCGGTGAGAATTGTTAGTAAAGAACATTTGATATATAACTATAGCGCGGGAATTGATGTAGCTTCTCGCTCGCTTCGCTCGCTCTTATAAAACTAGCCTAACCTCAAAACCGATCCCGCGCGTCTGTAAATTATCGGAAAATCGGGGTCTTTTCGAAAAACGAACGCAAGGTGGATTGGTTTTAGGTAAGGCTATAACATTCCGAGCGAGCGCAGCGAGCGAGCAACTCGTAAAGGTGAGTCGCAACCCAATGATTTTGACCGTAGGGACTTTTAAGTATTCGCAACAGCCCTAGGAGCGACACGCCGCTGGACTTGGTCGTGTGCGATCGAAGAGCATTATGCCGCTGGACTTAGTCTCGTACAAACAAAAACCAATTAAGACAAAGACAAGGACAGAAACAAGGACAAAAACAAAAACAAAAACGAAAACAAAAACAAAAACGAAAACAAACACGAAAACAAAAACGAAAACAAAAACAAAAACGAAAACAAAAACGAAAACAAAAACGAAAACAAAAACGAAAACAAAAACGAAAACAAAAACGAAAACAAAAACGAAATCAAAAACGAAAACAAAAACGAAAACAAAAACGAAAACAAAAACGAAAACAAAAACGAAAACAAAAACGAAAACAAACACGAAAACAAAAACGAAAACAAAAACGAAAACAAAAAAGAAAACAAAAACGAAAACAAAAACGAAAACAAACACGAAAACAAAAACGAAAACAAAAACGAAAACAAAAACGAAAACAAAAACGAAAACAAAAACGAAAACAAAAACGAAAACAAAAACGAAAACAAAAACGAAAACAAAAACGAAAACAAAAACGAAAACAAAAACGAAAACAAAAACATCATCGAGATACATCGATCAGCACGAATCGCGTACCTAGCGAAACATATCTGTTATTCTTCTATCAAATCAGAAACTTTCTTTCGATCGGTGAGAATTGTTAGTAAAGAACATTTGATATATAACTATAGCGAGGGAATTGATGTAGCTTCTCGCTCGCTTCGCTCGCTCTTATAAAACTAGCCTAACCTCAAAACCGATCCCGCGCGTCTGTAAATTATCGGAAAATCGCGGTCTTTTCGAAAAACGAACGCAAGGTGGATTGGTTTTAGGTAAGGCTATAACATTCCGAGCGAGCGCAGCGAGCGAGCAACTCGTAAAGGTGAGTCACAACCCAATGATTTTGACCGTAGGGACTTTTAAGTATTCGCAACAGCCCTAGGAGCGACACGCCGCTGGACTTGGTCGTGTGGGATCGAAGAGCATTATGCCGCTGGACTTAGTCTCGTACAAACAAAAACCAATTAAGACAAAGACAAGGACAGAAACAAGGACAAAAACAAAAACAAAATCAAAAACAAAAACAAAAACAAAAACGAAAACGAAAACAAAAACGAAAACAAACACGAAAACAAAAACGAAAACAAAAACGAAAACAAAAACGAAAACAAAAACGAAAACAAAAACGAAAACAAAAACGAAATCAAAAACGAAAACAAAAACGAAAACAAAAACGAAAACAAAAACGAAAACAACAACATCATCGAGATACATCGATCAGCACGAATCGCGTACCTAGCGAAACATATCTGTTATTCTTCTATCAAATCAGAAACTTTCTTTCGATCGGTGAGAATTGTTAGTAAAGAACATTTGATATATAACTATAGCGCGGGAATTGATGTAGCTTCTCGCTCGCTTCGCTCGCTCTTATAAAACTAGCCTAACCTCAAAACCGATCCCGCGCGTCTGTAAATTATCGGAAAATCGCGGTCTTTTCGAAAAACGAACGCAAGGTGGATTGGTTTTAGGTAAGGCTATAACATTCCGAGCGAGCGCAGCGAGCGAGCAACTCGTAAAGGTGAGTCGCAACCCAATGATTTTGACCGTAGGGACTTTTAAGTATTCGCAACAGCCCTAGGAGCGACACGCCGCTGGACTTGGTCGTGTGCGATCGAAGAGCATTATGCCGCTGGACTTAGTCTCGTACAAACAAAAACCAATTAAGACAAAGACAAGGACAGAAACAAGGACAAAAACAAAAACACAAACAAAAACGAAAAGGAAAACAAAAACAAAAACGAAAACAAAAACGAAAACAAAAACGAAAACAAAAACGAAAACAAAAACGAAAACAAAAACGAAAACAAAAACGAAAACAAAAACGAAAACAAAAACGAAAACAAAAACGAAAACAAAAACGAAAACAAAAACGAAAACAAAAACACAAACAAAAACGAAAAGGAAAACAAAAACAAAAACGAAAACAAAAACGAAAACAAAAACAAAAACGAAAACAAAAACGAAAACAAAAACGAAAACAAAAACGAAAACAAAAACGAAAACAAAAACGAAAACAAAAACAAAAACGAAAACAAAAACGAAAACAAAAACGAAAACAAAAACGAAAACAAAAACGAAAACAAAAACGAAAACGAAAACAAAAACGAAAACAAAAACGAAAACAAAAACGAAAACAAAAAAGAAAACAAAAACGAAAACAAAAACGAAAACAAAAAAGAAAACAAAAACGAAAACAAAAACGAAAACAAACACGAAAAGAAAAACGAAAACAAAAACGAAAACAAAAACGAAAACAAAAACGAAAACAAAAACATCATCGAGATACATCGATCAGCACGAATCGCGTACCTAGCGAAACATATCTGTTATTCTTCTATCAAATCAGAAACTTTCTTTCGATCGGTGAGAATTGTTAGTAAAGAACATTTGATATATAACTATAGCGCGGGAATTGATGTAGCTTCTCGCTCGCTTCGCTCGCTCTTATAAAACTAGCCTAACCTCAAAACCGATCCCGCGCGTCTGTAAATTATCGGAAAATCGCGGTCTTTTCGAAAAACGAACGCAAGGTGGATTGGTTTTAGGTAAGGCTATAACATTCCGAGCGAGCGCAGCGAGCGAGCAACTCGTAAAGGTGAGTCGCAACCCAATGATTTTGACCGTAGGGACTTTTAAGTATTCGCAACAGCCCTAGGAGCGACACGCCGCTGGACTTGGTCGTGTGCGATCGAAGAGCATTATGCCGCTGGACTTAGTCTCGTACAAACAAAAACCAATTAAGACAAAGACAAGGACAGAAACAAGGACAAAAACAAAAACAAAAACGAAAACAAAAACAAAAACGAAAACAAACACGAAAACAAAAACGAAAACAAAAACAAAAACGAAAACAAAAACGAAAACAAAAACGAAAACAAAAACGAAAACAAAAACGAAAACAAAAACGAAAACAAAAACGAAATCAAAAACGAAAACAAAAACGAAAACAAAAACGAAAACAAAAACGAAAACAAAAACGAAAACAAAAACGAAAACAAAAACGAAATCAAAAACGAAAACAAAAACGAAAACAAAAACGAAAACAAAAACATCATCGAGATACATCGATCAGCACGAATCGCGTACCTAGCGAAACATATCTGTTATTCTTCTATCAAATCAGAAACTTTCTTTCGATCGGTGAGAATTGTTAGTAAAGAACATTTGATATATAACTATAGCGCGGGAATTGATGTAGCTTCTCCCTCGCTTCGCTCGCTCTTATAAAACTAGCCTAACCTCAAAACCGATCCCGCGCGTCTGTAAATTATCGGAAAATCGCGGTCTTTTCGAAAAACGAACGCAAGGTGGATTGGTTTTAGGTAAGGCTATAACATTCCGAGCGAGCGCAGCGAGCGAGCAACTCGTAAAGGTGAGTCGCAACCCAATGATTTTGACCGTAGGGACTTTTAAGTATTCGCAACAGCCCTAGGAGCGACACGCCGCTGGACTTGGTCGTGTGCGATCGAAGAGCATTATGCCGCTGGACTTAGTCTCGTACAAACAAAAACCAATTAAGACAAAGACAAGGACAGAAACAAGGACAAAAACAAAAACACAAACAAAAACGAAAAGGAAAACAAAAACGAAAACAAAAACGAAAACAAAAACGAAAACAAACACGAAAACAAAAACGAAAACAAAAACGAAATCAAAAACGAAAACAAAAACGAAAACAAAAACGAAAACAAAAACGAAA
>NW_026869735.1:365000-377500 GCF_905332965.1 Bombus pascuorum | reverse complement strand
ACGAAAACAAAAACGAAAACAAAAACGAAAACAAAAACGAAAACAAAAACGAAAACAAAAACGAAAACAAAAACGAAAACAAAAACGAAATCAAAAACGAAAACAAAAACGAAAACAAAAACGAAAACAAAAACGAAAACAAAAACGAAAACAAAAACGAAAACAAAAACGAAAACAAAAACGAAAACAAAAACGAAAACAAAAAAGAAAACAAAACCGAAAACGAAAACGAAAACAAAAACGAAAACAAAAACGAAAACAAAAACGAAAACAAAAACGAAATCAAAAACGAAAACAAAAACGAAAACAAAAACGAAAACAAAAACGAAAACAAAAACGAAAACAAAAACGAAAACAAAAACGAAAACAAAAACGAAAACAAAAACGAAAACAAAAAAGAAAACAAAAACGAAAACGAAAACGAAAACAAAAACGAAAACAAACACGAAAACAAAAACGAAAACAAAAACGAAAACAAAAACGAAAACAAAAACGAAAACAAAAACGAAAACAAAAACGAAAACAAAAACGAAAACAAAAACGAAAACAAAAACGAAAACGAAAACAAACACGAAAACAAAAACGAAAACAAAAACGAAAACAAAAACGAAAACAAAAACGAAAACAAAAACGAAAACAAAAACGAAATCAAAAACGAAAACAAAAACGAAAACAAAAACGAAAACAAAAACGAAAACGAAAACGAAAACGAAAACAAAAACGAAAACAAACACGAAAACAAAAACGAAAACAAAAACGAAAACAAAAACGAAAACAAAAACGAAAACAAAAACGAAAACAAAAACGAAAACAAAAACGAAAACAAAAACGAAAACAAAAACGAAAACAAAAACGAAAACAAAAACGAAAACAAAAACGAAATCAAAAACGAAAACAAAAACGAAAACAAAAACGAAAACAAAAACGAAAACAAAAACGAAAACAAAAACGAAAACAAAAACGAAAACGAAAACGAAAACGAAAACGAAAACGAAAACAAAAACAAAAACAAAAACGAAAACAAAAACGAAAACAAAAACGAAAACAAAAAAGAAAACAAAAACGAAAACAAAAACGAAAACAAAAAAGAAAACAAAAACGAAAACAAAAACGAAAACAAACACGAAAAGAAAAACGAAAACAAAAACGAAAACAAAAACGCAAACAAAAACGAAAACAAAAACATCATCGAGATACATCGATCAGCACGAATCGCGTACCTAGCGAAACATATCTGTTATTCTTCTATCAAATCAGAAACTTTCTTTCGATCGGTGAGAATTGTTAGTAAAGAACATTTGATATATAACTATAGCGCGGGAATTGATGTAGCTTCTCGCTCGCTTCGCTCGCTCTTATAAAACTAGCCTAACCTCAAAACCGATCCCACGCGTCTGTAAATTATCGGAAAATCGCGGTCTTTTCGAAAAACGAACGCAAGGTGGATTGGTTTTAGGTAAGGCTATAACATTCCGAGCGAGCGCAGCGAGCGAGCAACTCGTAAAGGTGAGTCGCAACCCAATGATTTTGACCGTAGGGACTTTTAAGTATTCGCAACAGCCCTAGGAGCGACACGCCGCTGGACTTGGTCGTGTGCGATCGAAGAGCATTATGCCGCTGGACTTAGTCTCGTACAAACAAAAACCAATTAAGACAAAGACAAGGACAGAAACAAGGATAAAAACAAAAACACAAACAAAAACGAAAAGGAAAACAAAAACAAAAACGAAAACAAAAACGAAAACAAACACGAAAACAAAAACGAAAACAAAAACGAAAACAAAAACGAAATCAAAAACGAAAACAAAAACGAAAACAAAAACGAAAACAAAAACGAAAACAAAAACGAAAACAAAAACAAAAACGAAAACAAAAACGAAAACAAAAACGAAAACAAAAACGAAAACAAAAAAGAAAACAAAAACGAAAACGAAAACGAAAACAAAAACGAAAACAAACACGAAAACAAAAACGAAAACAAAAACGAAAACAAAAACGAAAACAAAAACGAAAACAAAAACGAAAACAAAAACGAAAACAAAAACGAAAACAAAAACGAAAACAAAAACGAAAACAAAAACGAAAACAAAAACGAAAACAAAAACGAAAACAAAAACATCATCGAGATACATCGATCAGCACGAATCGCGTACCTAGCGAAACATATCTGTTATTCTTCTATCAAATCAGAAACTTTCTTTCGATCGGTGAGAATTGTTAGTAAAGAACATTTGATATATAACTATAGCGCGGGAATTGATGTAGCTTCTCGCTCGCTTCGCTCGCTCTTATAAAACTAGCCTAACCTCAAAACCGATCCCGCGCGTCTGTAAATTATCGGAAAATCGCGGTCTTTTCGAAAAACGAACGCAAGGTGGATTGGTTTTAGGTAAGGCTATAACATTCCGAGCGAGCGCAGCGAGCGAGCAACTCGTAAAGGTGAGTCGCAACCCAATGATTTTGACCGTAGGGACTTTTAAGTATTCGCAACAGCCCTAGGAGCGACACGCCGCTGGACTTGGTCGTGTGCGATCGAAGAGCATTATGCCGCTGGACTTAGTCTCGTACAAACAAAAACCAATTAAGACAAAGACAAGGACAGAAACAAGGACAAAAACAAAAACAAAAACGAAAACAAAAACAAAAACGAAAACAAAAACGAAAACAAAAACGAAAACAAACACGAAAACAAAAACGAAAACAAAAACGAAAACAAAAACGAAAACAAAAACGAAAACAAAAACGAAAACAAAAACGAAAACAAAAACGAAATCAAAAACGAAAACAAAAACGAAAACAAAAACGAAAACAAAAACGAAAACAAAAACGAAAACAAAAACGAAAACAAAAACGAAAACAAAAACGAAAACAAAAACGAAAACAAAAAAGAAAACAAAAACGAAAACGAAAACGAAAACAAAAACGAAAACAAACACGAAAACAAAAACGAAAACAAAAACGAAAACAAAAACGAAAACAAAAACGAAAACAAAAACGAAAACAAACACGAAAACAAAAACGAAAACAAAAACGAAAACAAAAACGAAAACAAAAACGAAAACAAAAACGAAAACAAAAACGAAAACAAAAACGAAATCAAAAACGAAAACAAAAACGAAAACAAAAACGAAAACAAAAACGAAAACAAAAACGAAAACAAAAAAGAAAACAAAAACGAAAGCGAAAACGAAAACAAAAACGAAAACAAAAACGAAAACAAAAACGAAAACAAAAACGAAAACAAAAACGAAAACAAAAACGAAAACAAAAACGAAAACAAAAACGAAAACAAAAACGAAAACAAAAACGAAAACAAAAACGAAAACAAAAACGAAAACAAAAACGAAAACAAAAACATCATCGAGATACATCGATCAGCACGAATCGCGTACCTAGCGAAACATATCTGTTATTCTTCTATCAAATCAGAAACTTTCTTTCGATCGGTGAGAATTGTTAGTAAAGAACATTTGATATATAACTATAGCGCGGGAATTGATGTAGCTTCTCGCTCGCTTCGCTCGCTCTTATAAAACTAGCCTAACCTCAAAACCGATCCCGCGCGTCTGTAAATTATCGGAAAATCGCGGTCTTTTCGAAAAACGAACGCAAGGTGGATTGGTTTTAGGTAAGGCTATAACATTCCGAGCGAGCGCAGCGAGCGAGCAACTCGTAAAGGTGAGTCGCAACCCAATGATTTTGACCGTAGGGACTTTTAAGTATTCGCAACAGCCCTAGGAGCGACACGCCGCTGGACTTGGTCGTGTGCGATCGAAGAGCATTATGCCGCTGGACTTAGTCTCGTACAAACAAAAACCAATTAAGACAAAGACAAGGACAGAAACAAGGACAAAAACAAAAACAAAAACGAAAACAAAAACAAAAACGAAAACAAAAACGAAAACAAAAACGAAAACAAACACGAAAACAAAAACGAAAACAAAAACGAAAACAAAAACGAAAACAAAAACGAAAACAAAAACGAAAACAAAAACGAAAACAAAAACGAAAACAAAAACGAAAACAAAAACGAAAACAAAAACGAAAACAAAAAAGAAAACAAAAACGAAAACGAAAACGAAAACAAAAACGAAAACAAACACGAAAACAAAAACGAAAACAAAAACGAAAACAAAAACGAAAACAAAAACGAAAACAAAAACGAAAACAAACGCGAAAACAAACACGAAAACAAAAACGAAAACAAAAACGAAAACAAAAACGAAAACAAAAACGAAAACAAAAACGAAAACAAAAACGAAAACAAAAACGAAAACAAAAACGAAAACAAAAACGAAAACGAAAACGAAAACGAAAACAAAAACGAAAACAAAAACGAAAACAAAAACGAAAACAAAAACGAAAACAAAAACGAAAACAAAAACGAAAACAAAAACGAAAACAAAAACGAAAACAAAAACGAAAACAAAAACGAAAACAAAAACGAAAACAAAAACGAAAACAAAAACATCATCGAGATACATCGATCAGCACGAATCGCGTACCTAGCGAAACATATCTGTTATTCTTCTATCAAATCAGAAACTTTCTTTCGATCGGTGAGAATTGTTAGTAAAGAACATTTGATATATAACTATAGCGCGGGAATTGATGTAGCTTCTCGCTCGCTTCGCTCGCTCTTATAAAACTAGCCTAACCTCAAAACCGATCCCGCGCGTCTGTAAATTATCGGAAAATCGCGGTCTTTTCGAAAAACGAACGCAAGGTGGATTGGTTTTAGGTAAGGCTATAACATTCCGAGCGAGCGCAGCGAGCGAGCAACTCGTAAAGGTGAGTCGCAACCCAATGATTTTGACCGTAGGGACTTTTAAGTATTCGCAACAGCCCTAGGAGCGACACGCCGCTGGACTTGGTCGTGTGGGATCGAAGAGCATTATGCCGCTGGACTTAGTCTCGTACAAACAAAAACCAATTAAGACAAAGACAAGGACAGAAACAAGGACAAAAACAAAAACAAAATCAAAAACAAAAACAAAAACAAAAACAAAAACGAAAACGAAAACAAAAACGAAAACAAACACGAAAACAAAAACGAAAACAAAAACGAAAACAAACACGAAAACAAAAACGAAAACACAAACGAAAACAAAAAAGAAAACAAAAACGAAAACAAAAACGAAAACAAAAACGAAAACAAAAACGAAAACAAAAACGAAAACAAAAACGAAAACAAAAACAAAAACGAAAACAAAAACGAAAAAAAACACGAAAACAAAAACGAAAACAAAAACGAAAACAAAAACGAAAACAAAAACGAAAACAAAAACGAAAACAAAAACGAAAACAAAAACACAAACAAAAACGAAAAGGAAAACAAAAACAAAAACAAAAACAAAAACGAAAACAAAAACAAAAACAAAAACGAAAACAAAAACACAAACAAAAACGAAAAGGAAAACAAAAACAAAAACGAAAACAAAAACGAAAACAAAAACGAAAACAAAAACGAAAACAAAAACGAAAACAAACACGAAAACAAAAACGAAAACACAAACGAAAACAAAAAAGAAAACAAAAACGAAAACAAAAACGAAAACAAAAACGAAAACAAAAACGAAAACAAAAACGAAAACAAAAACAAAAACGAAAACAAAAACGAAAACAAACACGAAAACAAAAACGAAAACAAAAACGAAAACAAAAACGAAAACAAAAACGAAAACAAAAACGAAAACAAAAACGAAAACAAAAACACAAACAAAAACGAAAAGGAAAACAAAAACAAAAACAAAAACAAAAACGAAAACAAAAACAAAAACAAAAACGAAAACAAACACGAAAACAAAAACGAAAACAAAAACGAAAACAAAAACGAAAACAAAAACGAAAACAAAAACGAAAACAAAAACGAAAACAAAAACGAAAACAAAAACGAAAACAAAAACGAAAACAAAAACGAAAACAAAAACGAAAACAAAAACGAAAACAAACACGAAAACAAAAACGAAATCAAAAACGAAAACAAAAACGAAAACAAAAACGAAAACAAAAACGAAAACAAAAACGAAAACAAAAACGAAAACAAAAACGAAAACAAAAACGAAAACAAAAACGAAAACAAAAACGAAAACAAAAACGAAAACAAAAACGAAAACAAAAACGAAAGCAAAAACGAAAACAAAAACGAAAACAAAAACGAAAACAAAAACGAAAACAAAAACGAAAACAAAAACGAAAACAAAAACGAAAACAAAAACGAAAACAAAAACGAAAACAAAAAAGAAAACAAAAACGAAAACAAACACGAAAACAAAAACGAAATCAAAAACGAAAACAAAAACGAAAACAAAAACGAAAACAAAAACGAAAACAAACACGAAAACAAAAACGAAAACAAAAACGAAAACAAAAACGAAAACAAAAACGAAAACAAAAACGAAAACAAAAACGAAAACAAAAACGAAAACAAAAACGAAAACAAAAACGAAAACAAAAACAAAAACAAAAACGAAAACAAAAACGAAAACAAAAACGAAAACAAACACGAAAACAAAAACGAAAACAAAAACGAAAACAAAAACGAAAACAAAAACGAAAACAAAAACGAAAACAAAAACGAAAACAAAAACGAAAACACAAACGAAAACAAACACGAAAACAAAAACGAAAACAAAAACGAAAACAAAAACGAAAACAAAAACGAAAACAAAAACGAAAACAAAAACGAAAACAAAAACGAAATCAAAAACGAAAACAAAAACGAAAACAAAAACGAAAACAAAAACGAAAACAAAAACGAAAACAAAAACGAAAACAAAAACGAAAACAAAAACGAAAACAAAAACGAAAACAAAAAAGAAAACAAAAACGAAAACGAAAACGAAAACAAAAACGAAAACAAACACGAAAACAAAAACGAAAACAAAAACGAAAACAAAAACGAAAACAAAAACGAAAACAAAAACGAAAACAAACACGAAAACAAAAACGAAAACAAAAACGAAAACAAAAACGAAAACAAAAACGAAAACAAAAACGAAAACAAAAACGAAAACAAAAACGAAATCAAAAACGAAAACAAAAACGAAAACAAAAACGAAAACAAAAACGAAAACAAAAACGAAAACGAAAACGAAAACAAAAACGAAAACAAAAACGAAAACAAAAACGAAAACAAAAACGAAAACAAAAACGAAAACAAAAACGAAAACAAAAACGAAAACAAAAACGAAAACAAAAACGAAAACAAAAACGAAAACAAAAACGAAAACAAAAACGAAAACAAAAACATCATCGAGATACATCGATCAGCACGAATCGCGTACCTAGCGAAACATATCTGTTATTCTTCTATCAAATCAGAAACTTTCTTTCGATCGGTGAGAATTGTTAGTAAAGAACATTTGATATATAACTATAGCGCGGGAATTGATGTAGCTTCTCGCTCGCTTCGCTCGCTCTTATAAAACTAGCCTAACCTCAAAACCGATCCCGCGCGTCTGTAAATTATCGGAAAATCGCGGTCTTTTCGAAAAACGAACGCAAGGTGGATTGGTTTTAGGTAAGGCTATAACATTCCGAGCGAGCGCAGCGAGCGAGCAACTCGTAAAGGTGAGTCGCAACCCAATGATTTTGACCGTAGGGACTTTTAAGTATTCGCAACAGCCCTAGGAGCGACACGCCGCTGGACTTGGTCGTGTGCGATCGAAGAGCATTATTCCGCTGGACTTAGTCTCGTACAAACAAAAACCAATTAAGACAAAGACAAGGACAGAAACAAGGACAAAAACAAAAACAAAAACGAAAACAAAAACAAAAACGAAAACAAACACGAAAACAAAAACGAAAACAAAAACAAAAACGAAAACAAAAACGAAAACAAAAACGAAAACAAAAACGAAAACAAAAACGAAAACAAAAACGAAAACAAAAACGAAATCAAAAACGAAAACAAAAACGAAAACAAAAACGAAAACAAAAACGAAAACAAAAACGAAAACAAAAACGAAAACAAAAACGAAAACAAAAACGAAAACAAAAACGAAAACAAAAAAGAAAACAAAAACGAAAACAAAAACGAAAACAAACACGAAAACAAAAACGAAAACAAAAACGAAAACAAAAACGAAAACAAAAACGAAAACAAAAACGAAAACAAAAACGAAAACAAAAACGAAAACAAAAACGAAAACAAAAACGAAAACAAAAACGAAAACAAAAACGAAAACAAAAACATCATCGAGATACATCGATCAGCACGAATCGCGTACCTAGCGAAACATATCTGTTATTCTTCTATCAAATCAGAAACTTTCTTTCGATCGGTGAGAATTGTTAGTAAAGAACATTTGATATATAACTATAGCGCGGGAATTGATGTAGCTTCTCCCTCGCTTCGCTCGCTCTTATAAAACTAGCCTAACCTCAAAACCGATCCCGCGCGTCTGTAAATTATCGGAAAATCGCGGTCTTTTCGAAAAACGAACGCAAGGTGGATTGGTTTTAGGTAAGGCTATAACATTCCGAGCGAGCGCAGCGAGCGAGCAACTCGTAAAGGTGAGTCGCAACCCAATGATTTTGACCGTAGGGACTTTTAAGTATTCGCAACAGCCCTAGGAGCGACACGCCGCTGGACTTGGTCGTGTGCGATCGAAGAGCATTATGCCGCTGGACTTAGTCTCGTACAAACAAAAACCAATTAAGACAAAGACAAGGACAGAAACAAGGACAAAAACAAAAACAAAAACGAAAACAAAAACAAAAACGAAAACAAAAACGAAAACAAAAACGAAAACAAACACGAAAACAAAAACGAAAACAAAAACGAAAACAAAAACGAAAACAAAAACGAAAACAAAAACGAAAACAAAAACGAAAACAAAAACGAAAACAAAAACGAAAACAAAAACGAAAACAAAAACGAAAACAAAAACGAAAACAAAAAAGAAAACAAAAACGAAAACGAAAACGAAAACAAAAACGAAAACAAACACGAAAACAAAAACGAAAACAAAAACGAAAACAAAAACGAAAACAAAAACGAAAACAAACACGAAAACAAAAACGAAAACAAAAACGAAAACAAAAACGAAAACAAAAACGAAAACAAAAACGAAAACAAAAACGAAAACAAAAACGAAAACAAAAACGAAAACAAAAACGAAAACAAAAACGAAAACAAAAACGAAAACAAAAACGAAATCAAAAACAAAAACAAAAACAAAAACAAAAACAAAAACAAAAACGAAAACAAAAACGAAAACAAAAACGAAAACAAAAACGAAAACGAAAACGAAAACGAAAACGAAAACGAAAACAAAAACAAAAACAAAAACGAAAACAAAAACGAAAACAAAAACGAAAACAAAAAAGAAAACAAAAACGAAAACAAAAACGAAAACAAAAAAGAAAACAAAAACGAAAACAAAAACGAAAACAAACACGAAAAGAAAAACGAAAACAAAAACGAAAACAAAAACGCAAACAAAAACGAAAACAAAAACATCATCGAGATACATCGATCAGCACGAATCGCGTACCTAGCGAAACATATCTGTTATTCTTCTATCAAATCAGAAACTTTCTTTCGATCGGTGAGAATTGTTAGTAAAGAACATTTGATATATAACTATAGCGCGGGAATTGATGTAGCTTCTCGCTCGCTTCGCTCGCTCTTATAAAACTAGCCTAACCTCAAAACCGATCCCACGCGTCTGTAAATTATCGGAAAATCGCGGTCTTTTCGAAAAACGAACGCAAGGTGGATTGGTTTTAGGTAAGGCTATAACATTCCGAGCGAGCGCAGCGAGCGAGCAACTCGTAAAGGTGAGTCGCAACCCAATGATTTTGACCGTAGGGACTTTTAAGTATTCGCAACAGCCCTAGGAGCGACACGCCGCTGGACTTGGTCGTGTGCGATCGAAGAGCATTATGCCGCTGGACTTAGTCTCGTACAAACAAAAACCAATTAAGACAAAGACAAGGACAGAAACAAGGATAAAAACAAAAACACAAACAAAAACGAAAAGGAAAACAAAAACAAAAACGAAAACAAAAACGAAAACAAACACGAAAACAAAAACGAAAACAAAAACGAAAACAAAAACGAAATCAAAAACGAAAACAAAAACGAAAACAAAAACGAAAACAAAAACGAAAACAAAAACGAAAACAAAAACAAAAACGAAAACAAAAACGAAAACAAAAACGAAAACAAAAACGAAAACAAAAAAGAAAACAAAAACGAAAACGAAAACGAAAACAAAAACGAAAACAAACACGAAAACAAAAACGAAAACAAAAACGAAAACAAAAACGAAAACAAAAACGAAAACAAAAACGAAAACGAAAACGAAAACAAAAACGAAAACAAAAACGAAAACAAAAACGAAAACAAAAACGAAAACAAAAACGAAAACAAAAACGAAAACAAAAACATCATCGAGATACATCGATCAGCACGAATCGCGTACCTAGCGAAACATATCTGTTATTCTTCTATCAAATCAGAAACTTTCTTTCGATCGGTGAGAATTGTTAGTAAAGAACATTTGATATATAACTATAGCGCGGGAATTGATGTAGCTTCTCGCTCGCTTCGCTCGCTCTTATAAAACTAGCCTAACCTCAAAACCGATCCCGCGCGTCTGTAAATTATCGGAAAATCGCGGTCTTTTCGAAAAACGAACGCAAGGTGGATTGGTTTTAGGTAAGGCTATAACATTCCGAGCGAGCGCAGCGAGCGAGCAACTCGTAAAGGTGAGTCGCAACCCAATGATTTTGACCGTAGGGACTTTTAAGTATTCGCAACAGCCCTAGGAGCGACACGCCGCTGGACTTGGTCGTGTGCGATCGAAGAGCATTATGCCGCTGGACTTAGTCTCGTACAAACAAAAACCAATTAAGACAAAGACAAGGACAGAAACAAGGACAAAAACAAAAACAAAAACGAAAACAAAAACAAAAACGAAAACAAAAACGAAAACAAAAACGAAAACAAACACGAAAACAAAAACGAAAACAAAAACGAAAACAAAAACGAAAACAAAAACGAAAACAAAAACGAAAACAAAAACGAAAACAAAAACGAAATCAAAAACGAAAACAAAAACGAAAACAAAAACGAAAACAAAAACGAAAACAAAAACGAAAACAAAAACGAAAACAAAAACAAAAACAAAAACGAAAACAAAAACGAAAACAAAAAAGAAAACAAAAACGAAAACGAAAACGAAAACAAAAACGAAAACAAACACGAAAACAAAAACGAAAACAAAAACGAAAACAAAAACGAAAACAAAAACGAAAACAAAAACGAAAACAAACACGAAAACAAAAACGAAAACAAAAACGAAAACAAAAACGAAAACAAAAACGAAAACAAAAACGAAAACAAAAACGAAAACAAAAACGAAATCAAAAACGAAAACAAAAACGAAAACAAAAACGAAAACAAAAACGAAAACAAAAACGAAAACAAAAAAGAAAACAAAAACGAAAACGAAAACGAAAACAAAAACGAAAACAAAAACGAAAACAAAAACGAAAACAAAAACGAAAACAAAAACGAAAACAAAAACGAAAACAAAAACGAAAACAAAAACGAAAACAAAAACGAAAACAAAAACGAAAACAAAAACGAAAACAAAAACGAAAACAAAAACGAAAACAAAAACATCATCGAGATACATCGATCAGCACGAATCGCGTACCTAGCGAAACATATCTGTTATTCTTCTATCAAATCAGAAACTTTCTTTCGATCGGTGAGAATTGTTAGTAAAGAACATTTGATATATAACTATAGCGCGGGAATTGATGTAGCTTCTCGCTCGCTTCGCTCGCTCTTATAAAACTAGCCTAACCTCAAAACCGATCCCGCGCGTCTGTAAATTATCGGAAAATCGCGGTCTTTTCGAAAAACGAACGCAAGGTGGATTGGTTTTAGGTAAGGCTATAACATTCCGAGCGAGCGCAGCGAGCGAGCAACTCGTAAAGGTGAGTCGCAACCCAATGATTTTGACCGTAGGGACTTTTAAGTATTCGCAACAGCCCTAGGAGCGACACGCCGCTGGACTTGGTCGTGTGCGATCGAAGAGCATTATGCCGCTGGACTTAGTCTCGTACAAACAAAAACCAATTAAGACAAAGACAAGGACAGAAACAAGGACAAAAACAAAAACAAAAACGAAAACAAAAACAAAAACGAAAACAAAAACGAAAACAAAAACGAAAACAAACACGAAAACAAAAACGAAAACAAAAACGAAAACAAAAACGAAAACAAAAACGAAAACAAAAACGAAAACAAAAACGAAAACAAAAACGAAAACAAAAACGAAAACAAAAACGAAAACAAAAACGAAAACAAAAAAGAAAACAAAAACGAAAACGAAAACGAAAACAAAAACGAAAACAAACACGAAAACAAAAACGAAAACAAAAACGAAAACAAAAACGAAAACAAAAACGAAAACAAAAACGAAAACAAATGCGAAAACAAACACGAAAACAAAAACGAAAACAAAAACGAAAACAAA
>NW_026869735.1:357500-362500 GCF_905332965.1 Bombus pascuorum | reverse complement strand
ACGAAAACAAAAACGAAAACAAAAACGAAAACAAAAACGAAAACAAAAACGAAAACAAAAACGAAAACAAAAACGAAAACAAAAACGAAAACAAAAACGAAAACAAAAAAGAAAACAAAAACGAAAACGAAAACGAAAACAAAAACGAAAACAAACACGAAAACAAAAACGAAAACAAAAACGAAAACAAAAACGAAAACAAAAACGAAAACAAAAACGAAAACAAACACGAAAACAAAAACGAAAACAAAAACGAAAACAAAAACGAAAACAAAAACGAAAACAAAAACGAAAACAAAAACGAAAACAAAAACGAAATCAAAAACGAAAACAAAAACGAAAACAAAAACGAAAACAAAAACGAAAACAAAAACGAAAACAAAAAACGAAAACAAAAACGAAAACGAAAACGAAAACAAAAACGAAAACAAAAACGAAAACAAAAACGAAAACAAAAACGAAAACAAAAACGAAAACAAAAACGAAAACAAAAACGAAAACAAAAACGAAAACAAAAACGAAAACAAAAACGAAAACAAAAACGAAAACAAAAACGAAAACAAAAACATCATCGAGATACATCGATCAGCACGAATCGCGTACCTAGCGAAACATATCTGTTATTCTTCTATCAAATCAGAAACTTTCTTTCGATCGGTGAGAATTGTTAGTAAAGAACATTTGATATATAACTATAGCGCGGGAATTGATGTAGCTTCTCGCTCGCTTCGCTCGCTCTTATAAAACTAGCCTAACCTCAAAACCGATCCCGCGCGTCTGTAAATTATCGGAAAATCGCGGTCTTTTCGAAAAACGAACGCAAGGTGGATTGGTTTTAGGTAAGGCTATAACATTCCGAGCGAGCGCAGCGAGCGAGCAACTCGTAAAGGTGAGTCGCAACCCAATGATTTTGACCGTAGGGACTTTTAAGTATTCGCAACAGCCCTAGGAGCGACACGCCGCTGGACTTGGTCGTGTGCGATCGAAGAGCATTATTCCGCTGGACTTAGTCTCGTACAAACAAAAACCAATTAAGACAAAGACAAGGACAGAAACAAGGACAAAAACAAAAACAAAAACGAAAACAAAAACAAAAACGAAAACAAACACGAAAACAAAAACGAAAACAAAAACAAAAACGAAAACAAAAACGAAAACAAAAACGAAAACAAAAACGAAAACAAAAACGAAAACAAAAACGAAAACAAAAACGAAATCAAAAACGAAAACAAAAACGAAAACAAAAACGAAAACAAAAACGAAAACAAAAACGAAAACAAAAACGAAAACAAAAACGAAAACAAAAACGAAAACAAAAACGAAAACAAAAAAGAAAACAAAAACGAAAACAAAAACGAAAACAAACACGAAAACAAAAACGAAAACAAAAACGAAAACAAAAACGAAAACAAAAACGAAAACAAAAACGAAAACAAAAACGAAAACAAAAACGAAAACAAAAACGAAAACAAAAACGAAAACAAAAACGAAAACAAAAACGAAAACAAAAACATCATCGAGATACATCGATCAGCACGAATCGCGTACCTAGCGAAACATATCTGTTATTCTTCTATCAAATCAGAAACTTTCTTTCGATCGGTGAGAATTGTTAGTAAAGAACATTTGATATATAACTATAGCGCGGGAATTGATGTAGCTTCTCCCTCGCTTCGCTCGCTCTTATAAAACTAGCCTAACCTCAAAACCGATCCCGCGCGTCTGTAAATTATCGGAAAATCGCGGTCTTTTCGAAAAACGAACGCAAGGTGGATTGGTTTTAGGTAAGGCTATAACATTCCGAGCGAGCGCAGCGAGCGAGCAACTCGTAAAGGTGAGTCGCAACCCAATGATTTTGACCGTAGGGACTTTTAAGTATTCGCAACAGCCCTAGGAGCGACACGCCGCTGGACTTGGTCGTGTGCGATCGAAGAGCATTATGCCGCTGGACTTAGTCTCGTACAAACAAAAACCAATTAAGACAAAGACAAGGACAGAAACAAGGACAAAAACAAAAACAAAAACGAAAACAAAAACAAAAACGAAAACAAAAACGAAAACAAAAACGAAAACAAACACGAAAACAAAAACGAAAACAAAAACGAAAACAAAAACGAAAACAAAAACGAAAACAAAAACGAAAACAAAAACGAAAACAAAAACGAAAACAAAAACGAAAACAAAAACGAAAACAAAAACGAAAACAAAAACGAAAACAAAAAAGAAAACAAAAACGAAAACGAAAACGAAAACAAAAACGAAAACAAACACGAAAACAAAAACGAAAACAAAAACGAAAACAAAAACGAAAACAAAAACGAAAACAAACACGAAAACAAAAACGAAAACAAAAACGAAAACAAAAACGAAAACAAAAACGAAAACAAAAACGAAAACAAAAACGAAAACAAAAACGAAAACAAAAACGAAAACAAAAACGAAAACAAAAACGAAAACGAAAACGAAAACGAAAACAAAAACGAAAACAAAAACGAAAACAAAAACGAAAACAAAAACGAAAACAAAAACGAAAACAAAAACGAAAACAAAAACGAAAACAAAAACGAAAACAAAAACGAAAACAAAAACGAAAACAAAAACGAAAACAAAAACATCATCGAGATACATCGATCAGCACGAATCGCGTACCTAGCGAAACATATCTGTTATTCTTCTATCAAATCAGAAACTTTCTTTCGATCGGTGAGAATTGTTAGTAAAGAACATTTGATATATAACTATAGCGCGGGAATTGATGTAGCTTCTCGCTCGCTTCGCTCGCTCTTATAAAACTAGCCTAACCTCAAAACCGATCCCGCGCGCCTGTAAATTATCGGAAAATCGCGGTCTTTTCGAAAAACGAACGCAAGGTGGATTGGTTTTAGGTAAGGCTATAACATTCCGAGCGAGCGCAGCGAGCGAGCAACTCGTAAAGGTGAGTCGCAACCCAATGATTTTGACCGTAGGGACTTTTAAGTATTCGCAACAGCCCTAGGAGCGACACGCCGCTGGACTTGGTCGTGTGGGATCGAAGAGCATTATGCCGCTGGACTTAGTCTCGTACAAACAAAAACCAATTAAGACAAAGACAAGGACAGAAACAAGGACAAAAACAAAAACAAAATCAAAAACAAAAACAAAAACAAAAACAAAAACGAAAACGAAAACAAAAACGAAAACAAACACGAAAACAAAAACGAAAACAAAAACGAAAACAAAAACGAAAACAAAAACGAAAACAAAAACGAAAACAAAAACGAAAACAAAAACACAAACAAAAACGAAAAGGAAAACAAAAACAAAAACAAAAACAAAAACGAAAACAAAAACGAAAACAAAAACGAAAACAAAAAAGAAAACAAAAACGAAAACGAAAACGAAAACAAAAACGAAAACAAACACGAAAACAAAAACGAAAACAAAAACGAAAACAAAAACGAAAACAAAAACGAAAACAAACACGAAAACAAAAACGAAAACAAAAACGAAAACAAAAACGAAAACAAAAACGAAAACAAAAACGAAAACAAAAACGAAAACAAAAACGAAAACAAAAACGAAAACAAAAACGAAAACAAAAACGAAAACGAAAACGAAAACGAAAACAAAAACGAAAACAAAAACGAAAACAAAAACGAAAACAAAAACGAAAACAAAAACGAAAACAAAAACGAAAACAAAAACGAAAACAAAAACGAAAACAAAAACGAAAGCAAAAACGAAAACAAAAACGAAAACAAAAACATCATCGAGATACATCGATCAGCACGAATCGCGTACCTAGCGAAACATATCTGTTATTCTTCTATCAAATCAGAAACTTTCTTTCGATCGGTGAGAATTGTTAGTAAAGAACATTTGATATATAACTATAGCGCGGGAATTGATGTAGCTTCTCGCTCGCTTCGCTCGCTCTTATAAAACTAGCCTAACCTCAAAACCGATCCCGCGCGTCTGTAAATTATCGGAAAATCGCGGTCTTTTCGAAAAACGAACGCAAGGTGGATTGGTTTTAGGTAAGGCTATAACATTCCGAGCGAGCGCAGCGAGCGAGCAACTCGTAAAGGTGAGTCGCAACCCAATGATTTTGACCGTAGGGACTTTTAAGTATTCGCAACAGCCCTAGGAGCGACACGCCGCTGGACTTGGTCGTGTGGGATCGAAGAGCATTATGCCGCTGGACTTAGTCTCGTACAAACAAAAACCAATTAAGACAAAGACAAGGACAGAAACAAGGACAAAAACAAAAACAAAATCAAAAACAAAAACAAAAACAAAAACAAAAACGAAAACGAAAACAAAAACGAAAACAAACACGAAAACAAAAACGAAAACAAAAACGAAAACAAACACGAAAACAAAAACGAAAACACAAACGAAAACAAAAAAGAAAACAAAAACGAAAACAAAAACGAAAACAAAAACGAAAACAAAAACGAAAACAAAAACGAAAACAAAAACAAAAACGAAAACAAAAACGAAAAAAAACACGAAAACAAAAACGAAAACAAAAACGAAAACAAAAACGAAAACAAAAACACAAACAAAAACGAAAAGGAAAACAAAAACAAAAACAAAAACAAAAACGAAAACAAAAACAAAAACAAAAACAAAAACGAAAACAAAAACGAAAACAAAAACGAAAACAAAAACGAAAACAAAAACGAAAACAAAAACGAAAACAAAAACAAAAACGAAAACAAAAACGAAAACAAAAACGAAAACAAAAACGAAAACAAAAACGAAAACAAAAACACAAACAAAAACGAAAAGGAAAACAAAAACAAAAACGAAAACAAAAACGAAAACAAAAACAAAAACGAAAACAAAAACGAAAACAAAAACGAAAACAAAAACGAAAACAAAAACGAAAACAAACACGAAAACAAAAACGAAAACCAAACGAAAACAAAAAAGAAAACAAAAACGAAAACAAAAACGAAAACAAAAACGAAAACAAAAACGAAAACAAAAACGAAAACAAAAACAAAAACGAAAAC
>NW_026869735.1:337500-345000 GCF_905332965.1 Bombus pascuorum | reverse complement strand
CACGCCGCTGGACTTGGTCGTGTGCGATCGAAGAGCATTATGCCGCTGGACTTAGTCTCGTACAAACAAAAACCAATTAAGACAAAGACAAGGACAGAAACAAGGACAAAAACAAAAACAAAAACGAAAACAAAAACAAAAACGAAAACAAAAACGAAAACAAAAACGAAAACAAAAACGAAAACAAAAACGAAAACAAAAACGAAAACAAAAACGAAAACAAAAACGAAAACAAAAACGAAAACAAAAACGAAAACAAAAACGAAAACAAAAACGAAAACAAAAACGAAAACAAAAACGAAAACAAAAACGAAAACAAAAAAGAAAACAAAAACGAAAACAAAAACGAAAACAAAAAAGAAAACAAAAACGAAAACAAAAACGAAAACAAAAACGAAAACAAAAACAAAAACGAAAACAAAAACGAAAACAAAAACGAAAACAAAAACGAAAAGAAAAACGAAAACAAAAACGAAAACAAAAACGAAAACAAAAACGAAAACAAAAACGAAAACAAAAACGAAAACAAAAACGAAAACAAAAACGAAAACAAAAACGAAAACAAAAACGAAAACAAAAACGAAAACCAAAACGAAAACAAAAACGAAAACAAAAACGAAAACAAAAACGAAAACAAAAAAGAAAACAAAAACGAAAACAGAAACGAAAACAAAAACGAAAACAAAAACAAAAACGAAAACAAAAACGAAAACAAAAACGAAAACAAAAACGAAAACAAAAACGAAAACAAAAACAAAAACGAAAACAAAAACGAAAACAAAAACGAAAACAAAAACGAAAACAAAAACGAAAACAAAAACACAAACAAAAACGAAAAGGAAAACAAAAACAAAAACGAAAACAAAAACGAAAACGAAAACAAAAACGAAAACAAAAACGAAAACAAAAACGAAAACAAACACGAAAACAAAAACGAAAACACAAACGAAAACAAAAACGAAAACACAAACGAAAACAAAAAAGAAAACAAAAACGAAAACAAAAACGAAAACAAAAACGAAAACAAAAACGAAAACGAAAACGAAAACGAAAACAAAAACGAAAACAAACACGAAAACAAAAACGAAAACAAAAACGAAAACAAAAACGAAAACAAAAACGAAAACAAAAACGAAAACAAAAGGAAAACAAAAACGAAAACAAAAACGAAAACAAAAACACAAACAAAAACGAAAAGGAAAACAAAAACAAAAACAAAAACAAAAACGAAAACAAAAACAAAAACAAAAACGAAAACAAACACGAAAACAAAAACGAAAACAAAAACGAAAACAAAAACGAAAACAAAAACGAAAACAAAAACGAAAACAAAAACGAAAACAAAAACGAAAACAAAAACGAAAACAAAAACGAAAACAAAAACGAAAACAAAAACGAAAACAAAAACGAAAACAAAAACGAACACAAACACGAAAACAAAAACGAAATCAAAAACGAAAACAAAAACGAAAACAAAAACGAAAACAAAAACGAAAACAAAAACGAAAACAAAAACGAAAACAAAAACGAAATCAAAAACGAAAACAAAAACGAAAACAAAAACGAAAACAAAAACGAAAACAAAAACGAAAACAAAAACGAAAACAAAAACGAAAACAAAAACGAAAACAAAAACGAAAACAAAAACGAAAACAAAAACGAACACAAACACGAAAACAAAAACGAAATCAAAAACGAAAACAAAAACGAAAACAAAAACGAAAACAAAAACGAAAACAGAAACGAAAACAAAAACGAAAACAAAAACGAAATCAAAAACGAAAACAAAAACGAAAACAAAAACGAAAACAAAAACGAAAACAAAAACGAAAACAAAAACGAAAACAAAAACGAAAACAAAAACGAAAACAAAAACGAAAACAAAAAAGAAAACAAAAACGAAAACAAAAACGAAAACAAACACGAAAACAAAAACGAAAGCAAAAACGAAAACAAAAACGAAAACAAAAACGAAAACAAAAACGAAAACAAAAACGAAAACAAAAACGAAAACAAAAACGAAAACAAAAAGAAAACAAAAACGAAAACAAAAACGAAAACAAAAAAGAAAACAAAAACGAAAACGAAAACGAAAACAAAAACGAAAACAAAAACGAAAACAAAAACGAAAACAAAAACGAAAACAAAAACAAAAACGAAAACAAAAACGAAAACAAAAACGAAAACAAAAACGAAAACAAAAACGAAAACAAAAACACAAACAAAAACGAAAAGGAAAACAAAAACAAAAACGAAAACAAAAACGAAAACAAAAACAAAAACGAAAACAAAAACGAAAACAAAAACGAAAACAAAAACGAAAACAAAAACGAAAACAAAAACGAAAACAAAAAAGAAAACAAAAACGAAAACAAAAACGAAAACAAACACGAAAACAAAAACGAAAGCAAAAACGAAAACAAAAACGAAAACAAAAACGAAAACAAAAAGAAAACAAAAACGAAAACAAAAACGAAAACAAAAAAGAAAACAAAAACGAAAACGAAAACGAAAACAAAAACGAAAACAAAAACGAAAACAAAAACGAAAACAAACACGAAAACAAAAACGAAAATAAAAACGAAAACAAAAACGAAAACAAAAACGAAAACAAAAACGAAAACAAAAACGAAAACAAAAACGAAAACAAAAACGAAAACAAAAACGAAAACAAAAACGAAAACAAAAACACAAACAAAAACGAAAAGGAAAACAAAAACAAAAACAAAAACGAAAACAAAAACAAAAACGAAAACAAACACGAAAACAAAAACGAAAACAAAAACGAAAACAAAAACGAAAACAAAAACGAAAACAAAAACGAAAACAAAAACGAAAACAAAAACGAAATCAAAAACGAAAACAAAAACGAAAACAAAAACGAAAACAAAAACGAAAACAAAAACGAAAACAAAAACGAAAACAAAAACGAAAACAAAAACGAAAACAAAAACGAAAACAAAAACGAAAACAAAAACGAAAACAAAAACGAAAACAAAAAAGAAAACAAAAACGAAAACGAAAACGAAAACAAAAACGAAAACAAAAACGAAAACAAAAACGAAAACAAAAACACAAACAAAAACGAAAAGGAAAACAAAAACAAAAACAAAAACACAAACGAAAACAAAAACAAAAACGAAAACAAACACGAAAACAAAAACGAAAACAAAAACGAAAACAAAAACGAAAACAAAAACGAAAACAAAAACATCATCGAGATACATCGATCAGCACGAATCGCGTACCTAGCGAAACATATCTGTTATTCTTCTATCAAATCAGAAACTTTCTTTCGATCGGTGAGAATTGTTAGTAAAGAACATTTGATATATAACTATAGCGCGGGAATTGATGTAGCTTCTCGCTCGCTTCGCTCGCTCTTATAAAACTAGCCTAACCTCAAAACCGATCCCGCGCGTCTGTAAATTATCGGAAAATCGCGGTCTTTTCGAAAAACGAACGCAAGGTGGATTGGTTTTAGGTAAGGCTATAACATTCCGAGCGAGCGCAGCGAGCGAGCAACTCGTAAAGGTGAGTCGCAACCCAATGATTTTGACCGTAGGGACTTTTAAGTATTCGCAACAGCCCTAGGAGCGACACGCCGCTGGACTTGGTCGTGTGCGATCGAAGAGCATTATGCCGCTGGACTTAGTCTCGTACAAACAAAAACCAATTAAGACAAAGACAAGGACAGAAACAAGGACAAAAACAAAAACAAAAACGAAAACAAAAACAAAAACGAAAACAAAAACGAAAACAAAAACGAAAACAAAAACGAAAACAAAAACGAAAACAAAAACGAAAACAAAAACGAAAACAAAAACGAAAACAAAAACGAAAACAAAAACGAAAACAAAAACGAAAACAAAAACGAAAACAAAAACGAAAACAAAAACGAAAACAAAAACGAAAACAAAAAAGAAAACAAAAACGAAAACAAAAACGAAAACAAAAAAGAAAACAAAAACGAAAACAAAAACGAAAACAAAAACGAAAACAAAAACAAAAACGAAAACAAAAACGAAAACAAAAACGAAAACAAAAACGAAAAGAAAAACGAAAACAAAAACGAAAACAAAAACGAAAACAAAAACGAAAACAAAAACGAAAACAAAAACGAAAACAAAAACGAAAACAAAAACGAAAACAAAAACGAAAACAAAAACGAAAACAAAAACGAAAACCAAAACGAAAACAAAAACGAAAACAAAAACGAAAACAAAAACGAAAACAAAAACGAAAACAAAAACGAAAACAGAAACGAAAACAAAAACGAAAACAAAAACAAAAACGAAAACAAAAACGAAAACAAAAACGAAAACAAAAACGAAAACAAAAACGAAAACAAAAACAAAAACGAAAACAAAAACGAAAACAAAAACGAAAACAAAAACGAAAACAAAAACGAAAACAAAAACACAAACAAAAACGAAAAGGAAAACAAAAACAAAAACGAAAACAAAAACGAAAACGAAAACAAAAACGAAAACAAAAACGAAAACAAAAACGAAAACAAACACGAAAACAAAAACGAAAACACAAACGAAAACAAAAACGAAAACACAAACGAAAACAAAAAAGAAAACAAAAACGAAAACAAAAACGAAAACAAAAACGAAAACAAAAACGAAAACGAAAACGAAAACAAAAACGAAAACAAACACGAAAACAAAAACGAAAACAAAAACGAAAACAAAAACGAAAACAAAAACGAAAACAAAAACGAAAACAAAAGGAAAACAAAAACGAAAACAAAAACGAAAACAAAAACACAAACAAAAACGAAAAGGAAAACAAAAACAAAAACAAAAACAAAAACGAAAACAAAAACAAAAACAAAAACGAAAACAAACACGAAAACAAAAACGAAAACAAAAACGAAAACAAAAACGAAAACAAAAACGAAAACAAAAACGAAAACAAACACGAAAACAAAAACGAAAGCAAAAACGAAAACAAAAACGAAAACAAAAACGAAAACAAAAACGAAAACAAAAACGAAAACAAAAACGAAAACAAAAACGAAAACAAAAAGAAAACAAAAACGAAAACAAAAACGAAAACAAAAAAGAAAACAAAAACGAAAACGAAAACGAAAACAAAAACGAAAACAAAAACGAAAACAAAAACGAAAACAAAAACGAAAACAAAAACAAAAACGAAAACAAAAACGAAAACAAAAACGAAAACAAAAACGAAAACAAAAACGAAAACAAAAACACAAACAAAAACGAAAAGGAAAACAAAAACAAAAACGAAAACAAAAACGAAAACAAAAACAAAAACGAAAACAAAAACGAAAACAAAAACGAAAACAAAAACGAAAACAAAAACGAAAACAAACACGAAAACAAAAACGAAAACACAAACGAAAACAAAAAAAAAAACAAAAACGAAAACAAAAACGAAAACAAAAACAAAAACGAAAACAAAAACGAAAACAAACACGAAAACAAAAACGAAAACAAAAACGAAAACAAAAGCGAAAACAAAAACGAAAACAAAAACGAAAACAAAAACACAAACAAAAACGAAAAGGAAAACAAAAACAAAAACAAAAACAAAAACGAAAAGAAAAACGAAAACAAAAACGAAAACAAAAACGAAAACAAAAACGAAAACAAAAACGAAAACAAAAACGAAAACAAAAACGAAAACAAAAACGAAAACAAAAACGAAAACAAAAACGAAAACAAAAACGAAAACAAAAACGAAAACAAAAACGAAAACAAAAACGAAAACAAAAAAGAAAACAAAAACGAAAACAGAAACGAAAACAAAAACGAAAACAAAAACAAAAACAAAAACAAAAACGAAAACAAAAACGAAAACAAAAACGAAAACAAAAACGAAAACAAAAACAAAAACGAAAACAAAAACGAAAACAAAAACGAAAACAAAAACGAAAACAAAAACACAAACAAAAACGAAAAGGAAAACAAAAACAAAAACGAAAACAAAAACGAAAACGAAAACAAAAACGAAAACAAAAACGAAAACAAAAACGAAAACAAACACGAAAACAAAAACGAAAACACAAACGAAAACAAAAACGAAAACACAAACGAAAACAAAAAAGAAAACAAAAACGAAAACAAAAACGAAAACAAAAACGAAAACAAAAACGAAAACAAAAACAAAAACACAAACAAAAACGAAAACGAAAACAAAAACGAAATCAAAAACGAAAACAAAAACGAAAACAAAAACGAAAACAAAAACGAAAACAAAAACGAAAACAAAAACGAAAACAAAAACGAAAACAAAAACGAAAACAAAAACGAAAACAAAAAGAAAACAAAAACGAAAACAAAAACGAAAACAAAAACGAAAACAAAAACGAAAACAAAAACGAAAACAAACACGAAAACAAAAACGAAAACAAAAACGAAAACAAAAACGAAAACAAAAACGAAAACAAAAACGAAAACAAAAACGAAAACAAACACGAAAACAAAAACGAAAACACAAACGAAAACAAAAACGAAAACAAAAACGAAAACAAAAACGAAAACAAAAACGAAAACAAAAACGAAAACAAAAACGAAAACAAAAGCGAAAACAAAAACGAAAACAAAAACGAAAACAAAAACGAAAACAAAAACGAAAACAAAAACACAAACAAAAACGAAAACGAAAACAAAAACGAAAACAAAAAAGAAAACAAAAACGAAAACGAAAACGAAAACAAAAACGAAAACAAAAACGAAAACAAAAACGAAAACAAAAACGAAAACAAAAACGAAAACAAAAACGAAAACAAAAACGAAAACAAAAACGAAAACAAAAACGAAAACAAAAACGAAAACAAAAAAGAAAACAAAAACGAAAACAAAAACGAAAACAAAAAAGAAAACAAAAACGAAAACAAAAACGAAAACAAAAACGAAAACAAAAACAAAAACGAAAACAAAAACGAAAACAAAAACGAAAACAAAAACGAAAATAAAAACGAAAACAAAAACGAAAACAAAAACGAAAACAAAAACGAAAACAAAAACGAAAACAAACACGAAAACAAAAACGAAAACAAAAACGAAAACAAAAACGAAAACAAAAACGAAAACAAGAACGAAAACAAAAACGAAAACAAACACGAAAACAAAAACGAAAACACAAACGAAAACAAAAACGAAAACAAAAACGAAAACAAAAACGAAAACAAAAACGAAAACAAAAACGAAAACAAACACGAAAACAAAAACGAAATCAAAAACGAAAACAAAAACGAAATCAAAAACGAAAACAAAAACGAAAACAAAAACGAAAACAAAAACGAAAACAAAAACGATAACAAAAACGAAAACAAAAACGAAAACAAAAACGAAAACAAAAACGAAAACAAAAACGAAAACAAAAACGAAAACAAAAAAGAAAACAAAAACGAAAACAAACACGAAAACAAAAACGAAAACAAAAACGAAAACAAAAACGAAAACAAAAACGAAAACAAAAACGAAAACAAAAACAAAAACGAAAACAAAAACGAAAACAAAA
>NW_026869735.1:322500-327500 GCF_905332965.1 Bombus pascuorum | reverse complement strand
AAAACAAAAACGAAAACAAAAACGAAAACAAAAACGAAAACAAAAACGAAAACAAAAACGAAAACAAAAACGAAAACAAAAACACAAACAAAAACGAAAAGGAAAACAAAAACAAAAACAAAAACAAAAACGAAAACAAAAACAAAAACAAAAACGAAAACAAAAACGAAAACAAAAACGAAAACAAAAACGAAAACAAAAACGAAAACAAAAACGAAAACAAAAACGAAAACAAAAACACAAACAAAAACGAAAACAAAAACGAAAACAAAAACGAAAACAAAAACGAAAACAAAAACGAAAACAAAAACGAAAACAAAAACGAAAACAAAAACACAAACAAAAACGAAAAGGAAAACGAAAACAAAAACGAAAACAAAAACGAAAACAAAAACGAAAACAAAAACGAAAACAAACACGAAAACAAAAACGAAAACACAAACGAAAACAAAAAAGAAAACAAAAACGAAAACAAAAACGAAAACAAAAACGAAAACAAAAACGAAAACAAAAACGAAAACAAAAACGAAAACAAAAACAAAAACGAAAACAAAAACGAAAACAAACACGAAAACAAAAACGAAAACAAAAACGAAAACAAAAACGAAAACAAAAACGAAAACAAAAACGAAAACAAAAACACAAACAAAAACGAAAAGGAAAACAAAAACAAAAACAAAAACAAAAACGAAAACAAAAACAAAAACAAAAACGAAAACAAACACGAAAACAAAAACGAAAACAAAAACGAAAACAAAAACGAAAACAAAAACGAAAACAAAAACGAAAACAAAAACGAAAACGAAAACAAAAACGAAAACAAAAACGAAAACAAAAACGAAAACAAAAACGAAAACAAAAACAAAAACGAAAACAAAAACGAAAACAAAAACGAAAACAAAAACGAAAACAAAAACGAAAACAAAAACGAAAACAAAAACGAAAACAAAAACAAAAACAAAAACGAAAACAAAAACGAAAACAAAAACGAAAACAAACACGAAAACAAAAACGAAAACAAAAGCGAAAACAAAAACGAAAACAAAAACGAAAACAAAAACGAAAACAAAAACGAAAACAAAAACACAAACAAAAACGAAAACGAAAACAAAAACGAAAACAAAAACGAAAAGGAAAACAAAAACAAAAACGAAAACAAAAACGAAAACAAAAACAAAAACAAAAACGAAAACAAACACGAAAACAAACACGAAAACAAAAACGAAAACAAAAACGAAAACAAAAACGAAAACAAAAACGAAAACAAAAACGAAAACAAAAACACAAACAAAAACGAAAAGGAAAACAAAAACAAAAACAAAAACAAAAACGAAAACAAAAACAAAAACGAAAACAAACACGAAAACAAAAACGAAAACAAAAACGAAAACAAAAACGAAAACAAAAACGAAAACAAAAACGAAAACAAAAACAAAAACGAAAACAAAAACAAAAACGAAAACAAAAACGAAAACAAAAACGAAAACAAAAACGAAAACAAAAACGAAAACAAAAACGAAAACAAAAACGAAAACAAAAACGAAAACAAAAACGAAAACAAAAACGAAAACAAAAACGAAAACAAAAACACAAACAAAAACGAAAAGGAAAACAAAAACGAAAACAAAAACAAAAACAAAAACACAAACAAAAACGAAAACAAAAACGAAAACAAAAACGAAAACAAAAACGAAAACAAAAACGAAAACAAACACGAAAACAAAAACGAAAACAAAAACGAAAACAAAAACGAAAACAAAAACGAAAACAAAAACGAAAACAAAAACGAAAACAAAAACGAAAACAAACACGAAAACAAAAACGAAATCAAAAACGAAAACAAAAACGAAAACAAAAACGAAAACAAAAACGAAAACAAACACGAAAACAAAAACGAAAACAAAAACGAAAACAAAAACGAAAACAAAAACGAAAACAAAAACGAAAACAAAAACGAAAACAAAAAAGAAAACAAAAACGAAAACAAAAACGAAAACAAAAACGAAAACAAAAACGAAAACAAAAAAGAAAACAAAAACGAAAACAAAAACGAAAACAAAAACGAAAACAAAAACAAAAACGAAAACAAAAACGAAAACAAAAACGAAAACAAAAACGAAAACAAAAACGAAAACAAAAACAAAAACGAAAACAAAAACGAAAACAAAAACGAAAACAAAAACGAAAACAAAAACGAAAACAAAAACACAAACAAAAACGAAAAGGAAAACAAAAACAAAAACGAAAACAAAAACGAAAACAAAAACAAAAACGAAAACAAAAACGAAAACAAAAACGAAAACAAAAACGAAAACAAAAACGAAAACAAACACGAAAACAAAAACGAAAACACAAACGAAAACAAAAAAGAAAACAAAAACGAAAACAAAAACGAAAACAAAAACGAAAACAAAAACGAAAACAAAAACGAAAACAAAAACGAAAACAAAAACAAAAACGAAAACAAAAACGAAAACAAACACGAAAACAAAAACGAAAACAAAAACGAAAACAAAAACGAAAACAAAAACGAAAACAAAAACACAAACAAAAACGAAAAGGAAAACAAAAACAAAAACAAAAACAAAAACGAAAACAAAAACAAAAACAAAAACGAAAACAAACACGAAAACAAAAACGAAAACAAAAACGAAAACAAAAACGAAAACAAAAACGAAAACAAAAACGAAAACAAAAACGAAAACAAAAACGAAAACAAAAACGAAAACAAAAACGAAAACAAAAACGAAAACAAAAACGAAAACAAAAACGAAAACAAAAACGAAAACAAAAACGAAAACAAAAACGAAAACAAAAACGAAAACAAACACGAAAACAAAAACGAAATCAAAAACGAAAACAAAAACGAAAACAAAAACGAAAACAAAAACGAAAACAAAAACGAAAACAAAAACGAAAACAAAAACGAAAACAAACACGAAAACAAAAACGAAAACAAAAACGAAAACAAAAAAGAAAACAAAAACGAAAACAAACACGAAAACAAAAACGAAAACAAAAACGAAAACAAAAACGAAAACAAAAACGAAAACAAAAACGAAAACAAAAACGAAAACAAAAACGAAAACAAAAAAGAAAACAAAAACGAAAACAAACACGAAAACAAAAACGAAAACAAAAACGAAAACAAAAACGAAAACAAAAACGAAAACAAAAACGAAAACAAAAACGAAAACAAAAACGAAAACAAAAACGAAAACAAAAACGAAAACAAAAAAGAAAACAAAAACGAAAACGAAAACGAAAACAAAAACGAAAACAAAAACGAAAACAAAAACGAAAACAAAAACGAAAACAAAAACGAAAACAAAAACGAAAACAAAAACGAAAACAAAAACGAAAACAAAAACGAAAACAAAAACGAAAACAAACACGAAAACAAAAACGAAAACACAAACGAAAACAAAAAAGAAAACAAAAACGAAAACAAAAACGAAAACAAAAACGAAAACAAAAACGAAAGCACAAACGAAAACAAAAAAGAAAACAAAAACGAAAACAAAAACGAAAACAAAAACGAAAACAAAAACGAAAACAAAAACGAAAACAAAAACGAAAACAAAAACAAAAACGAAAACAAAAACGAAAACAAACACGAAAACAAAAACGAAAACAAAAACGAAAACAAAAACGAAAACAAAAACGAAAACAAAAACGAAAACAAAAACGAAAACAAAAACACAAACAAAAACGAAAAGGAAAACAAAAACAAAAACAAAAACAAAAACGAAAACAAAAACAAAAACAAAAACGAAAACAAACACGAAAACAAAAACGAAAACAAAAACGAAAACAAACACGAAAACAAAAACGAAAACAAAAACACAAACAAAAACGAAAAGGAAAACAAAAACAAAAACAAAAACAAAAACGAAAACAAAAACGAAAACAAAAACGAAAACAAAAACGAAAACAAAAACACAAACAAAAACGAAAAGGAAAACAAAAACAAAAACAAAAACAAAAACGAAAACAAAAAAGAAAACAAAAACGAAAACAAAAACGAAAACAAAAACGAAAACAAAAACGAAAACAAAAACGAAAACAAAAACGAAAACAAAAACAAAAACGAAAACAAAAACGAAAACAAACACGAAAACAAAAACGAAAACAAAAACGAAAACAAAAAAGAAAACAAAAACGAAAACAAAAACGAAAACAAAAACGAAAACAAAAACGAAAACAAACACGAAAACAAAAACGAAAACACAAACGAAAACAAAAAAGAAAACAAAAACGAAAACAAAAACGAAAACAAAAACGAAAACAAAAACGAAAGCACAAACGAAAACAAAAAAGAAAACAAAAACGAAAACAAAAACGAAAACAAAAACGAAAACAAAAACGAAAACAAAAACGAAAACAAAAACGAAAACAAAAACAAAAACGAAAACAAAAACGAAAACAAACACGAAAACAAAAACGAAAACAAAAACGAAAACAAAAACGAAAACAAAAACGAAAACAAAAACGAAAACAAAAACGAAAACAAAAACACAAACAAAAACGAAAAGGAAAACAAAAACAAAAACAAAAACAAAAACGAAAACAAAAACAAAAACAAAAACGAAAACAAACACGAAAACAAAAACGAAAACAAAAACGAAAACAAAAACGAAAACAAAAACGAAAACAAAAACGAAAACAAAAACGAAAACAAAAACGAAAACAAAAACGAAAACAAAAACGAAAAGGAAAACAAAAACAAAAACGAAAACAAAAACGAAAACAAAAACGAAAACAAACACGAAAACAAAAGCGAAAACAAAAACGAAAACAAAAACGAAAACAAAAACGAAAACAAAAACGAAAACAAAAACACAAACAAAAACGAAAACGAAAACAAAAACGAAAACAAAAAAGAAAACAAAAACGAAAACGAAAACGAAAACAAAAACGAAAACAAACACGAAAACAAAAACGAAAACAAAAACGAAAACAAAAACGAAAACAAAAACGAAAACAAAAACGAAAACAAA
>NW_026869735.1:302500-305000 GCF_905332965.1 Bombus pascuorum | reverse complement strand
CGAAATCAAAAACGAAAACAAAAACGAAAACAAAAACGAAAACAAAAACACAAACAAAAACACAAACAAAAACGAAAAGGAAAACAATAACAAAAACGAAAACAAAAACGAAAACAAAAACAAAAACAAAAACGAAAACAAAAACGAAAACAAAAACGAAAACAAAAACGAAAACAAAAACGAAAACAAAAACGAAAACAAAAACGAAAACAAAAACGAAAACAAAAACGAAAACAAAAACGAAAACAAAAACGAAAACAAAAACGAAAACAAAAAAGAAAACAAAAACGAAAACGAAAACGAAAACAAAAACGAAAACAAAAACGAAAACAAAAACGAAAACAAAAACGAAAACAAAAACGAAAACAAAAACGAAAACAAAAACAAAAACAAAAACGAAAAGAAAAACAAAAACAAAAACAAAAACAAAAACAAAAACAAAAACGAAAACGAAAACAAAAACGAAAACAAAAACACAAACAAAAACGAAAAGGAAAACAAAAACAAAAACGAAAACAAAAACGAAAACAAAAACAAAAACAAAAACGAAAACAAAAACGAAAACAAAAACGAAAACAAACACGAAAACAAAAACGAAAACAAAAACGAAAACAAAAACGAAAACAAAAACGAAAACAAAAACGAAAACAAAAACGAAAACAAAAACACAAACAAAAACGAAAACGAAAACAAAAACGAAAACAAAAAAGAAAACAAAAACGAAAACGAAAACGAAAACAAAAACGAAAACAAACACGAAAACAAAAACGAAAACAAAAACGAAAACAAAAACGAAAACAAAAACGAAAACAAAAACGAAAACAAAAACGAAAACAAAAACGAAAACAAAAAAGAAAACAAAAACGAAAACAAAAACGAAAACAAAAACGAAAACAAAAACGAAAACAAAAAAGAAAACAAAAACGAAAACAAAAACGAAAACAAAAACGAAAACAAAAACAAAAACGAAAACAAAAACGAAAACAAAAACGAAAACAAAAACGAAAACAAAAACGAAAACAAAAACAAAAACGAAAACAAAAACGAAAACAAAAACGAAAACAAAAACGAAAACAAAAAACGAAAACAAAAACACAAACAAAAACGAAAAGGAAAACAAAAACAAAAACGAAAACAAAAACGAAAACAAAAACAAAAACGAAAACAAAAACGAAAACAAAAACGAAAACCAAAACGAAAACAAAAACGAAAACAAACACGAAAACAAAAACGAAAACACAAACGAAAACAAAAAAGAAAACAAAAACGAAAACAAAAACGAAAACAAAAACGAAAACAAAAACGAAAACAAAAACGAAAACAAAAACGAAAACAAAAACAAAAACGAAAACAAAAACGAAAACAAAAACGAAAACAAAAACGAAAACAAAAACGAAAACAAAAACGAAAACAAAAACACAAACAAAAACGAAAAGGAAAACAAAAACAAAAACAAAAACAAAAACGAAAACAAAAACAAAAACAAAAACGAAAACAAACACGAAAACAAAAACGAAAACACAAACGAAAACAAAAAAGAAAACAAAAACGAAAACAAAAACGAAAACAAAAACGAAAACAAAAACGAAAGCACAAACGAAAACAAAAAAGAAAACAAAAACGAAAACAAAAACGAAAACAAAAACGAAAACAAAAACGAAAACAAAAACGAAAACAAAAACGAAAACAAAAACAAAAACGAAAACAAAAACGAAAACAAACACGAAAACAAAAACGAAAACAAAAACGAAAACAAAAACGAAAACAAAAACGAAAACAAAAACGAAAACAAAAACGAAAACAAAAACATAAACAAAAACGAAAAGGAAAACAAAAACAAAAACAAAAACAAAAACGAAAACAAAAACAAAAACAAAAACGAAAACAAACACGAAAACAAAAACGAAAACAAAAACGAAAACAAAAACGAAAACAAAAACGAAAACAAAAACGAAAACAAAAACGAAATCAAAAACGAAAACAAAAACGAAAACAAAAACGAAAACAAAAACGAAAACAAAAACGAAAACAAAAACGAAAACAAAAACGAAAACAAAAACGAAAACAAAAACGAAAACAAACACGAAAACAAAAACGAAATCAAAAACGAAAACAAAAACGAAAACAAAAACGAAAACAAAAACGAAAACAAAAACGAAAACAAAAACAAAAACGAAAACAAACACGAAAACAAAAACGAAAACAAAAACGAAAACAAAAAAGAAAACAAAAACGAAAACAAAAACGAAAACAAAAACGAAAACAAAAACGAAAACAAAAACGAAAACAAAAACGAAAACAAAAACGAAAACAAAAACGAAAACAAAAACGAAAACAGAAACGAAAACAAAAACGAAAACAAAAACGAAAACAAAAAAGAAAACAAAAACGAAAACAAACACGAAAACAAAAACGAAAGCAAAAACGAAAACAAAAACGAAAACAAAAACGAAAACAAAAACGAAAACAAAAACGAAAACAAAAACGAAAACAAAAACGA
>NW_026869735.1:282500-285000 GCF_905332965.1 Bombus pascuorum | reverse complement strand
AAAACGAAAACAAAAACGAAAACAAAAACGAAAACAAAAACGAAAACAAAAACGAAAACAAAAACGAAAACAAAAACACAAACAAAAACGAAAAGGAAAACAAAAACAAAAACAAAAACAAAAACGAAAACAAAAACAAAAACAAAAACGAAAACAAACACGAAAACAAAAACGAAAACACAAACGAAAACAAAAAAGAAAACAAAAACGAAAACAAAAACGAAAACAAAAACGAAAACAAAAACGAAAGCACAAACGAAAACAAAAAAGAAAACAAAAACGAAAACAAAAACGAAAACAAAAACGAAAACAAAAACGAAAACAAAAACGAAAACAAAAACGAAAACAAAAACAAAAACGAAAACAAAAACGAAAACAAACACGAAAACAAAAACGAAAACAAAAACGAAAACAAAAACGAAAACAAAAACGAAAACAAAAACGAAAACAAAAACGAAAACAAAAACATAAACAAAAACGAAAAGGAAAACAAAAACAAAAACAAAAACAAAAACGAAAACAAAAACAAAAACAAAAACGAAAACAAACACGAAAACAAAAACGAAAACAAAAACGAAAACAAAAACGAAAACAAAAACGAAAACAAAAACGAAAACAAAAACGAAAACAAAAACGAAAACAAAAACGAAAACAAAAACGAAAACAAAAACGAAAACAAAAACGAAAACAAAAACGAAAACAAAAACGAAAACAAAAACGAAAACAAACACGAAAACAAAAACGAAATCAAAAACGAAAACAAAAACGAAAACAAAAACGAAAACAAAAACGAAAACAAAAACGAAAACAAAAACAAAAACGAAAACAAACACGAAAACAAAAACGAAAACAAAAACGAAAACAAAAACGAAAACAAAAACGAAAACAAAAACGAAAACAAAAACGAAATCAAAAACGAAAACAAAAACGAAAACAAAAACGAAAACAAAAACGAAAACAAAAACGAAAACAAAAACGAAAACAAAAACGAAAACAAAAACGAAAACAAAAACGAAAACGAAAACAAAAACGAAAACAAAAACGAAAACAAAAACGAAAACAAAAACGAAAACAAAAACGAAAACAAAAACGAAAACAAAAACGAAAACAAAAACGAAAACAAAAACGAAAACAAAAAAGAAAACAAAAACGAAAACGAAAACGAAAACAAAAACGAAAACAAAAACGAAAACAAAAACGAAAACAAAAACGAAAACAAAAACGAAAACAAAAACACAAACAAAAACGAAAAGGAAAACAAAAACAAAAACAAAAACAAAAACGAAAACAAAAACAAAAACAAAAACGAAAACAAACACGAAAACAAAAACGAAAACAAAAACGAAAACAAAAACGAAAACAAAAACGAAAACAAAAACGAAAACAAAAACGAAAACAAAAACGAAAACAAAAACGAAAACAAAAACGAAAACAAAAACGAAAACAAAAACGAAAACAAAAACGAAAACAAAAACGAAAACAAAAACGAAAACAAAAACGAAAACAAAAACGAAAACAAAAACGAAAACAAAAACGAAAACAAACACGAAAACAAAAACGAAATCAAAAACGAAAACAAAAACGAAAACAAAAACGAAAACAAAAACGAAAACAAAAACGAAAACAAAAACGAAAACAAAAACGAAAACAAACACGAAAACAAAAACGAAAACAAAAACGAAAACAAAAAAGAAAACAAAAACGAAAACAAACACGAAAACAAAAACGAAAACAAAAACGAAAACAAAAACGAAAACAAAAACGAAAACAAAAACGAAAACAAAAACGAAAACAAAAACGAAAACAAAAACGAAAACAAAAACGAAAACAAAAACGAAAACAAAAACGAAAACAAAAACGAAAACAAAAACGAAAACAAAAACGAAAACAAAAACGAAAACAAAAACGAAAACAAAAACACAAACAAAAACGAAAAGGAAAACAAAAACAAAAACAAAAACAAAAACGAAAACAAAAACAAAAACGAAAACAAACACGAAAACAAAAACGAAAACAAAAACGAAAACAAAAACGAAAACAAAAACGAAAACAAAAACGAAAACAAAAACGAAAACAAAAACGAAATCAAAAACGAAAACAAAAACGAAAACAAAAACGAAAACAAAAACGAAAACAAAAACGAAAACAAAAACGAAAACAAAAACGAAAACAAAAACGAAAACAAAAAAGAAAACAAAAACGAAAACAAACACGAAAACAAAAACGAAAGCAAAAACGAAAACAAAAACGAAAACAAAAACGAAAACAAAAACGAAAACAAAAACGAAAACAAAAACGAAAACAAAAACGAAAACAAAAACGAAAACAAAAACGAAAACAAAAACGAAAACAAAAAAGAAAACAAAAACGAAAACGAAAACGAAAACAAAAACGAAAACAAAAACGAAAACAAAAACGAAAACAAAAACGAAAACAAAAACGAAAACAAAAACGAAAACAAAAACACAAACAAAAACGAAAACAAAAACGAAAACAAAAA
>NW_026869735.1:270000-277500 GCF_905332965.1 Bombus pascuorum | reverse complement strand
ATGATTTTGACCGTAGGGACTTTTAAGTATTCGCAACAGCCCTAGGAGCGACACGCCGCTGGACTTGGTCGTGTGCGATCGAAGAGCATTATGCCGCTGGACTTAGTCTCGTACAAACAAAAACCAATTAAGACAAAGACAAGGACAGAAACAAGGACAAAAACAAAAACACAAACAAAAACGAAAAGGAAAACAAAAACAAAAACGAAAACAAAAACGAAAACGAAAAGAAAAACGAAAACAAACACGAAAACAAAAACGAAAACAAAAACGAAAACAAAAACGAAAACAAAAACGAAAACAAAAACGAAAACAAAAACGAAAACAAAAACGAAAACAAAAACGAAAACAAAAACACAAACAAAAACGAAAAGGAAAACAAAAACAAAAACGAAAACAAAAACGAAAACAAAAACAAAAACGAAAACAAAAACGAAAACAAAAACGAAAACAAAAACGAAAACAAAAACGAAAACAAAAACGAAAACAAAAACAAAAACGAAAACAAAAACGAAAACAAAAACGAAAACAAAAACGAAAACAAAAACGAAAACAAAAACGAAAACAAAAACAAAAACGAAAACAAAAACGAAAACAAAAACGAAAACAAAAACGAAAACAAAAACGAAAACAAAAACGAAAACAAAAACGAAAACAAAAACGAAAACAAAAACGAAAACAAAAAAGAAAACAAAAACGAAAACAAAAACGAAAACAAAAAAGAAAACAAAAACGAAAACAAAAACATCATCGAGATACATCGATCAGCACGAATCGCGTACCTAGCGAAACATATCTGTTATTCTTCTATCAAATCAGAAACTTTCTTTCGATCGGTGAGAATTGTTAGTAAAGAACATTTGATATATAACTATAGCGCGGGAATTGATGTAGCTTCTCGCTCGCTTCGCTCGCTCTTATAAAACTAGCCTAACCTCAAAACCGATCCCGCGCGTCTGTAAATTATCGGAAAATCGCGGTCTTTTCGAAAAACGAACGCAAGGTGGATTGGTTTTAGGTAAGGCTATAACATTCCGAGCGAGCGCAGCGAGCGAGCAACTCGTAAAGGTGAGTCGCAACCCAATGATTTTGACCGTAGGGACTTTTAAGTATTCGCAACAGCCCTAGGAGCGACACGCCGCTGGACTTGGTCGTGTGCGATCGAAGAGCATTATGCCGCTGGACTTAGTCTCGTACAAACAAAAACCAATTAAGACAAAGACAAGGACAGAAACAAGGACAAAAACAAAAACACAAACAAAAACGAAAAGGAAAACAAAAACAAAAACGAAAACAAAAACGAAAACGAAAAGAAAAACGAAAACAAACACGAAAACAAAAACGAAAACAAAAACGAAAACAAAAACGAAAACAAAAACGAAAACAAAAACGAAAACAAAAACGAAAACAAAAACGAAAACAAAAACGAAAACAAAAACACAAACAAAAACGAAAAGGAAAACAAAAACAAAAACGAAAACAAAAACGAAAACAAAAACAAAAACGAAAACAAAAACGAAAACAAAAACGAAAACAAAAACGAAAACAAAAACGAAAACAAAAACGAAAACAAAAACAAAAACGAAAACAAAAACGAAAACAAAAACGAAAACAAAAACGAAAACAAAAACGAAAACAAAAACGAAAACAAAAACAAAAACGAAAACAAAAACAAAAACGAAAACAAAAACGAAAACAAAAACGAAAACAAAAACGAAAACAAAAACACAAACAAAAACGAAAAGGAAAACAAAAACAAAAACGAAAACAAAAACGAAAACAAAAACGAAAACAAAAACGAAAACAAAAACGAAAACAAAAACGAAAACAAAAACGAAAACAAAAACGAAAACAAAAACGAAAACAAAAACGAAAACAAAAACGAAAACAAAAACGAAAACGAAAACAAAAACGAAAACAAAAACGAAAACAAAAACGAAAACAAAAACGAAAACAAAAACGAAAACAAAAACGAAAGCAAAAAAGAAAACAAAAACGAAAACGAAAACGAAAACAAAAACGAAAACAAAAACGAAAACAAAAACGAAAACAAAAACGAAAACAAAAACGAAAACAAAAAAAAAAACAAAAACGAAAACAAAAACGAAAACAAAAAAGAAAACAAAAACGAAAACAAAAACGAAAACAAAAACGAAAACAAAAACGAAAACAAAAACGAAAACAAAAACGAAAACAAAAACGAAAACAAAAACAAAAACGAAAACAAAAACGAAAACAAAAACGAAAACAAAAACAAAAACGAAAACAAAAACGAAAACAAAAAAGAAAACAAAAACGAAAACAAAAACGAAAACAAACACGAAAACAAAAACGAAAACAAAAACGAAAACAAAAACGAAAACAAAAACGAAAACAAAAACGAAAACAAAAACGAAAACAAAAACGAAAACAAAAACGAAAACAAAAACGAAAACAAAAACGAAAACAAAAAAGAAAACAAAAACGAAAACAAAAACGAAAACAAAAAAGAAAACAAAAACAAAAACAAAAACGAAAACAAAAAAGAAAACAAAAACGAAAACAAAAACGAAAACAAACACGAAAAGAAAAACGAAAACAAAAACGAAAACAAAAACGAAAACAAAAACGAAAACAAAAACACAAACAAAAACGAAAAGGAAAACAAAAACAAAAACGAAAACAAAAACGAAAACAAAAACGAAAACAAAAACGAAAAAAAAAACGAAAACAAAAACAAAAACGAAAACAAAAACGAAAACAAAAACGAAAACAAAAAAGAAAACAAAAACGAAAACAAAAACGAAAACAAAAAAGAAAACAAAAACAAAAACGAAAACAAAAACGAAAACAAAAACGAAAGCAAACACGAAAACAAAAACGAAAACAAAAACGAAAACAAAAACGAAAACAAAAACGAAAACAAAAACACAAACAAAAACGAAAAGGAAAACAAAAACAAAAACGAAAACAAAAACGAAAACAAAAAACAAAAACGAAAACAAAAACGAAAACAAAAACGAAAACAAAAACGAAAACAAAAACGAAAACAAAAACGAAAACAAACACGAAAACAAAAACGAAAACAAAAACAAAAACGAAAACAAAAACGAAAACAAAAACGAAAACAAAAACGAAAACAAAAACGAAAACAAAAACGAAAACAAAAAAGAAAACAAAAACGAAAACAAAAACGAAAACAAAAAAGAAAACAAAAACGAAAACAAAAACGAAAACAAACACGAAAACAAAAACGAAAACAAAAACGAAAACAAAAACACAAACAAAAACGAAAAGGAAAACAAAAACAAAAACGAAAACAAAAACGAAAACAAAAACGAAAACAAAAACGAAAACAAAAACGAAAACAAAAACGAAAACAAAAACAAAAACGAAAACAAAAACGAAAACAAAAACGAAAACAAACACGAAAACGAAAACAAAAACGAAAACGAAAACGAAAACGAAAACAAAAACGAAAACAAAAACAAAAACAAAAACGAAAACAAAAACGAAAACAAAAACGAAAACAAAAACCAAAACAAAAAAGAAAACAAAAACGAAAACAAAAACGAAAACAAAAAAGAAAACAAAAACGAAAACAAAAACGAAAACAAACACGAAAAGAAAAACGAAAACAAAAACGAAAACAAAAACGAAAACAAAAACGAAAACAAAAACACAAACAAAAACGAAAAGGAAAACAAAAACAAAAACGAAAACAAAAACGAAAACAAAAACGAAAACAAAAACGAAAACAAAAACGAAAACAAAAACGAAAACAAAAACGAAAACAAAAACGAAAACAAAAACGAAAACAAAAAAGAAAACAAAAACGAAAACAAAAACGAAAACAAAAAAGAAAACAAAAACAAAAACGAAAACAAAAACGAAAACAAAAACGAAAACAAAAACGAAAACAAAAACGAAAAGGAAAACAAAAACAAAAACGAAAACAAAAACGAAAACAAAAACAAAAACGAAAACAAAAACGAAAACAAAAACGAAAACAAAAACGAAAACAAAAACGAAAACAAAAACGAAAACAAAAACAAAAACGAAAACAAAAACGAAAACAAAAACGAAAACAAAAACGAAAACAAAAACGAAAACAAAAACAAAAACGAAAACAAAAACGAAAACAAAAACGAAAACAAAAACGAAAACAAAAACGAAAAGGAAAACAAAAACAAAAACGAAAACAAAAACGAAAACAAAAACAAAAACGAAAACAAAAACGAAAACAAAAACGAAAACAAAAACGAAAACAAACACGAAAAGAAAAACGAAAACAAAAACGAAAACAAAAACGAAAACAAAAACGAAAACAAAAACATCATCGAGATACATCGATCAGCACGAATCGCGTACCTAGCGAAACATATCTGTTATTCTTCTATCAAATCAGAAACTTTCTTTCGATCGGTGAGAATTGTTAGTAAAGAACATTTGATATATAACTATAGCGCGGGAATTGATGTAGCTTCTCGCTCGCTTCGCTCGCTCTTATAAAACTAGCCTAACCTCAAAACCGATCCCGCGCGTCTGTAAATTATCGGAAAATCGCGGTCTTTTCGAAAAACGAACGCAAGGTGGATTGGTTTTAGGTAAGGCTATAACATTCCGAGCGAGCGCAGCGAGCGAGCAACTCGTAAAGGTGAGTCGCAACCCAATGATTTTGACCGTAGGGACTTTTAAGTATTCGCAACAGCCCTAGGAGCGACACGCCGCTGGACTTGGTCGTGTGCGATCGAAGAGCATTATGCCGCTGGACTTAGTCTCGTACAAACAAAAACCAATTAAGACAAAGACAAGGACAGAAACAAGGACAAAAACAAAAACACAAACAAAAACGAAAAGGAAAACAAAAACAAAAACGAAAACAAAAACGAAAACAAAAACAAAAACGAAAACAAAAACGAAAACAAAAACGAAAACAAACACGAAAACAAAAACGAAAACAAAAACGAAAACAAAAACGAAAACAAAAACGAAAACAAAAACGAAAACAAAAACGAAAACAAAAACGAAAACAAAAACACAAACAAAAACGAAAAGGAAAACAAAAACAAAAACGAAAACAAAAACGAAAACAAAAACAAAAACGAAAACAAAAACGAAAACAAAAACGAAAACAAAAACGAAAACAAAAACGAAAACAAAAACGAAAACAAAAACGAAAACAAAAACAAAAACGAAAACAAAAACGAAAACAAAATCGAAAACAAAAACGAAAACAAAAACGAAAACAAAAACGAAAACAAAAACAAAAACGAAAACAAAAACGAAAACAAAAACGAAAACAAAAACGAAAACAAAAACGAAAACAAAAACGAAAACAAAAACAAAAACGAAAACAAAAACGAAAACAAAAACGAAAACAAAAACGAAAACAAAAACGAAAACAAAAACGAAAACAAAAACGAAAACAAAAACACAAACAAAAACGAAAAGGAAAACAAAAACAAAAACGAAAACAAAAACGAAAACAAAAACAAAAACGAAAACAAAAACGAAAACAAAAACGAAAACAAAAACGAAATCAAAAACGAAAACAAAAACGAAAACAAAAACGAAAACAAAAACGAAAACGAAAACGAAAACAAAAACAAAAACAAAAACGAAAACAAAAACGAAAACAAAAACGAAAACAAACACGAAAACAAAAACGAAAACAAAAACGAAAACAAAAACGAAAACAAAAACGAAAACAAAAACGAAAACAAAAACGAAAACAAAAACGAAATCAAAAACGAAAACAAAAACGAAAACAAAAACGAAAACAAAAACGAAAACAAAAACGAAAACAAAAACGAAAACAAAAACGAAAACAAAAACGAAAACAAAAACGAAAACAAAAAAGAAAACAAAAACGAAAACGAAAACGAAAACAAATCGAAAACAAACACGAAAACAAAAACGAAAACAAAAACGAAAACAAAAACGAAAACAAAAACGAAAACAAAAACGAAAACAAAAACGAAAACAAAAACGAAAACAAAAACGAAAACAAAAACGAAAACAAAAACGAAAACAAAAACATCATCGAGATACATCGATCAGCACGAATCGCGTACCTAGCGAAACATATCTGTTATTCTTCTATCAAATCAGAAACTTTCTTTCGATCGGTGAGAATTGTTAGTAAAGAACATTTGATATATAACTATAGCGCGGGAATTGATGTAGCTTCTCGCTCGCTTCGCTCGCTCTTATAAAACTAGCCTAACCTCAAAACCGATCCCGCGCGTCTGTAAATTATCGGAAAATCGCGGTCTTTTCGAAAAACGAACGCAAGGTGGATTGGTTTTAGGTAAGGCTATAACATTCCGAGCGAGCGCAGCGAGCGAGCAACTCGTAAAGGTGAGTCGCAACCCAATGATTTTGACCGTAGGGACTTTTAAGTATTCGCAACAGCCCTAGGAGCGACACGCCGCTGGACTTGGTCGTGTGCGATCGAAGAGCATTATGCCGCTGGACTTAGTCTCGTACAAACAAAAACCAATTAAGACAAAGACAAGGACAGAAACAAGGACAAAAACAAAAACACAAACAAAAACGAAAAGGAAAACAAAAACAAAAACGAAAACAAAAACGAAAACAAAAACAAAAACGAAAACAAAAACGAAAACAAAAACGAAAACAAAAACGAAAACAAAAACGAAAACAAAAACGAAAACAAAAACGAAAACAAAAACGAAAACAAAAACGAAAACAAAAACGAAAACAAAAACACAAACAAAAACGAAAAGGAAAACAAAAACAAAAACGAAAACAAAAACGAAAACAAAAACAAAAACGAAAACAAAAACGAAAACAAAAACGAAAACAAAAACGAAAACAAAAACGAAAACAAAAACGAAAACAAAAACGAAAACAAAAACGAAAACAAAAACAAAAACGAAAACAAAAACGAAAACAAAAACGAAAACAAAAACGAAAACAAAAACGAAAACAAAAACGAAAACAAAAACGAAAACAAAAACGAAAACGAAAACAAAAACAAAAACGAAAACAAAAACGAAAACAAAAACGAAAACAAAAACGAAAACAAAAACGAAAACAAAAACGAAAACAAACACGAAAAGAAAAACGAAAACAAAAACGAAAACAAAAACGAAAACAAAAACATCATCGAGATACATCGATCAGCACGAATCGCGTACCTAGCGAAACATATCTGTTATTCTTCTATCAAATCAGAAACTTTCTTTCGATCGGTGAGAATTGTTAGTAAAGAACATTTGATATATAACTATAGCGCGGGAATTGATGTAGCTTCTCGCTCGCTTCGCTCGCTCTTATAAAACTAGCCTAACCTCAAAACCGATCCCGCGCGTCTGTAAATTATCGGAAAATCGCGGTCTTTTCGAAAAACGAACGCAAGGTGGATTGGTTTTAGGTAAGGCTATAACATTCCGAGCGAGCGCAGCGAGCGAGCAACTCGTAAAGGTGAGTCGCAACCCAATGATTTTGACCGTAGGGACTTTTAAGTATTCGCAACAGCCCTAGGAGCGACAC
>NW_026869735.1:257500-265000 GCF_905332965.1 Bombus pascuorum | reverse complement strand
GAAAACAAAAACGAAAACAAAAACATCATCGAGATACATCGATCAGCACGAATCGCGTACCTAGCGAAACATATCTGTTATTCTTCTATCAAATCAGAAACTCTCTTTCGATCGGTGAGAATTGTTAGTAAAGAACATTTGATATATAACTATAGCGCGGGAATTGATGTAGCTTCTCGCTCGCTTCGCTCGCTCTTATAAAACTAGCCTAACCTCAAAACCGATCCCGCGCGTCTGTAAATTATCGGAAAATCGCGGTCTTTTCGAAAAACGAACGCAAGGTGGATTGGTTTTAGGTAAGGCTATAACATTCCGAGCGAGCGCAGCGAGCGAGCAACTCGTAAAGGTGAGTCGCAACCCAATGATTTTGACCGTAGGGACTTTTAAGTATTCGCAACAGCCCTAGGAGCGACACGCCGCTGGACTTGGTCGTGTGCGATCGAAGAGCATTATGCCGCTGGACTTAGTCTCGTACAAACAAAAACCAATTAAGACAAAGACAAGGACAGAAACAAGGACAAAAACAAAAACAAAAACAAAAACAAAAACAAAAACAGAAACGAAAACGAAAACAAAAACGAAAACAAACACGAAAACAAAAACGAAAACAAAAACGAAAACAAAAACGAAAACAAAAACGAAAACAAAAACGAAAACAAAAACGAAAACAAAAACGAAAACAAAAACGAAAACGAAAACGAAAACAAAAACGAAAACAAAAACGAAAACAAAAACGAAAACAAAAACGAAAACAAAAACATCATCGAGATACATCGATCAGCACGAATCGCGTACCTAGCGAAACATATCTGTTATTCTTCTATCAAATCAGAAACTTTCTTTCGATCGGTGAGAATTGTTAGTAAAGAACATTTGATATATAACTATAGCGCGGGAATTGATGTAGCTTCTCGCTCGCTTCGCTCGCTCTTATAAAACTAGCCTAACCTCAAAACCGATCCCGCGCGTCTGTAAATTATCGGAAAATCGCGGTCTTTTCGAAAAACGAACGCAAGGTGTATTGGTTTTAGGTAAGGCTATAACATTCCGAGCGAGCGCAGCGAGCGAGCAACTCGTAAAGGTGAGTCGCAACCCAATGATTTTGACCGTAGGGACTTTTAAGTATTCGCAACAGCCCTAGGAGCGACACGCCGCTGGACTTGGTCGTGTGCGATCGAAGAGCATTATGCCGCTGGACTTAGTCTCGTACAAACAAAAACCAATTAAGACAAAGACAAGGACAGAAACAAGGACAAAAACAAAAACACAAACAAAAACGAAAAGGAAAACAAAAACAAAAACGAAAACAAAAACGAAAACAAAAACAAAAACAAAAACGAAAACAAAAACGAAAACAAAAACGAAAACAAACACGAAAACAAAAACGAAAACAAAAACGAAAACAAAAACGAAAACAAAAACGAAAACAAAAACGAAAACAAAAACGAAAACAAAAACACAAACAAAAACGAAAAGGAAAACAAAAACAAAAACGAAAACAAAAACGAAAACAAAAACAAAAACGAAAACAAAAACGAAAACAAAAACGAAAACAAAAACGAAAACAAAAACGAAAACAAAAACGAAAACAAAAACAAAAACGAAAACAAAAACGAAAACAAAAACGAAAACAAAAACGAAAACAAAAACGAAAACAAAAACGAAAACAAAAACAAAAACGAAAACAAAAACGAAAACAAAAACGAAAACAAAAACGAAAACAAAAAAGAAAACAAAAAAAAAAACAAAAACAAAAACGAAAACAAAAACGAAAACAAAAACGAAAACAAAAACGAAAACAAAAACGAAAACAAAAACGAAAACAAAAACGAAAACAAAAACGAAAACATAAACGAAAACAAAAAAGAAAACAAAAACGAAAACAAAAACGAAAACAAAAAAGAAAACAAAAACGAAAACAAAAACATCATCGAGATACATCGATCAGCACGAATCGCGTACCTAGCGAAACGTATCTGTTATTCTTCTATCAAATCAGAAACTTTCTTTCGATCGGTGAGAATTGTTAGTAAAGAACATTTGATATATAACTATAGCGCGGGAATTGATGTAGCTTCTCGCTCGCTTCGCTCGCTCTTATAAAACTAGCCTAACCTCAAAACCGATCCCGCGCGTCTGTAAATTATCGGAAAATCGCGGTCTTTTCGAAAAACGAACGCAAGGTGGATTGGTTTTAGGTAAGGCTATAACATTCCGAGCGAGCGCAGCGAGCGAGCAACTCGTAAAGGTGAGTCGCAACCCAATGATTTTGACCGTAGGGACTTTTAAGTATTCGCAACAGCCCTAGGAGCGACACGCCGCTGGACTTGGTCGTGTGCGATCGAAGAGCATTATGCCGCTGGACTTAGTCTCGTACAAACAAAAACCAATTAAGACAAAGACAAGGACAGAAACAAGGACAAAAACAAAAACACAAACAAAAACGAAAAGGAAAACAAAAACAAAAACGAAAACAAAAACGAAAACAAAAACAAAAACAAAAACGAAAACAAAAACGAAAACAAAAACGAAAACAAACACGAAAACAAAAACGAAAACAAAAACGAAAACAAAAACGAAAACAAAAACGAAAACAAAAACGAAAACAAAAACGAAAACAAAAACACAAACAAAAACGAAAAGGAAAACAAAAACAAAAACGAAAACAAAAACGAAAACAAAAACAAAAACGAAAACAAAAACGAAAACAAAAACGAAAACAAAAACGAAAACAAAAACGAAAACAAAAACGAAAACAAAAACAAAAACGAAAACAAAAACGAAAACAAAAACGAAAACAAAAACGAAAACAAAAACGAAAACAAAAACGAAAACAAAAACAAAAACGAAAACAAAAACGAAAACAAAAACGAAAACAAAAACGAAAACAAAAACGAAAACAAAAACGAAAACAAAAACGAAAACAAAAACAAAAACGAAAACAAAAACGAAAACAAAAACGAAAACAAAAACGAAAACAAAAACGAAAACAAAAACGAAAACAAAAACGAAAACAAAAACGAAAACAAAAACGAAAACAAAAAAGAAAACAAAAACGAAAACAAAAACGAAAACAAAAAAGAAAACAAAAACGAAAACAAAAACATCATCGAGATACATCGATCAGCACGAATCGCGTACCTAGCGAAACATATCTGTTATTCTTCTATCAAATCAGAAACTTTCTTTCGATCGGTGAGAATTGTTAGTAAAGAACATTTGATATATAACTATAGCGCGGGAATTGATGTAGCTTCTCGCTCGCTTCGCTCGCTCTTATAAAACTAGCCTAACCTCAAAACCGATCCCGCGCGTCTGTAAATTATCGGAAAATCGCGGTCTTTTCGAAAAACGAACGCAAGGTGGATTGGTTTTAGGTAAGGCTATAACATTCCGAGCGAGCGCAGCGAGCGAGCAACTCGTAAAGGTGAGTCGCAACCCAATGATTTTGACCGTAGGGACTTTTAAGTATTCGCAACAGCCCTAGGAGCGACACGCCGCTGGACTTGGTCGTGTGCGATCGAAGAGCATTATGCCGCTGGACTTAGTCTCGTACAAACAAAAACCAATTAAGACAAAGACAAGGACAGAAACAAGGACAAAAACAAAAACAAAAACGAAAACAAAAACAAAAACGAAAACAAAAACGAAAACAAAAACGAAAACAAACACGAAAACAAAAACGAAAACAAAAACGAAAACAAAAACGAAAACAAAAACGAAAACAAAAACGAAAACAAAAACGAAAACAAAAACGAAATCAAAAACGACAACAAAAACGAAAACAAAAACGAAAACAAAAACGAAAACAAAAACGAAAACAAAAACGAAAACAAAAACGAAAACAAAAACGAAAACAAAAACGAAAACAAAAACGAAAACAAAAACGAAAACAAAAACGAAAACAAAAACGAAAACAAAAACGAAAACAAAAACGAAAACAAAAACGAAAACAAAAACGAAAACAAACACGAAAACAAAAACGAAAACAAAAACGAAAACAAAAACGAAAACAAAAACGAAAACAAAAACGAAAACAAAAACGAAAACAAAAACGAAAAGGAAAACAAAAACAAAAACAAAAACGAAAACAAAAACGAAAACGAAAACGAAAACGAAAAGGAAAACAAAAACAAAAACGAAAACGAAAACGAAAACGAAAACGAAAACGAAAACGAAAACGAAAACAAAAACAAAAACGAAAACAAAAACGAAAACAAAAACGAAAACAAAAACGAAAACAAAAACGAAAACAAAAACGAAAACAAAAACAAAAACGAAAACAAAAACGAAAACAAAAACGAAAACAAAAACGAAAACAAAAACGAAAACAAAAACGAAAACAAAAACGAAAACAAAAACGAAAACAAAAACGAAAACAAAAACGAAAACAAAAAAGAAAACAAAAACGAAAACGAAAACGAAAACAAAAACGAAAACAAACACGAAAACAAAAACGAAAACAAAAACGAAAACAAAAACGAAAACAAAAACGAAAAAAAAACGAAAACAAAAACGAAAACAAAAACGAAAACAAAAACGAAAACAAAAACGAAAACAAAAACGAAAACAAAAACGAAAACAAAAACGAAAACAAAAACGAAAACAAAAAAGAAAACAAAAACGAAAACAAAAACGAAAACAAAAAAGAAAACGAAAACGAAAACAAAAACGAAAACAAACAGGAAAACAAAAACGAAAACAAAAACGAAAACAAAAACGAAAACAAAAACGAAAACAAAAACGAAAACAAAAACGAAAACAAAAACAAAAACGAAAACAAAAACGAAAACAAAAACGAAAACAAAAACAAAAACGAAAACAAAAACGAAAACAAAAACGAAAACAAAAAAGAAAACAAAAACGAAAACAAAAACGAAAACAAAAAAGAAAACAAAAACGAAAACAAAAACGAGAACAAACACGAAAAGAAAAACGAAAACAAAAACGAAAACAAAAACGAAAACAAAAAAGAAAACAAAAACGAAAACAAAAACGAAAACAAAAACGAAAACAAAAACGAAAACAAAAACGAAAACAAAAACGAAAACAAAAACGAAAACAAAAACGAAAACAAAAACGAAATCAAAAACGAAAACAAAAACGAAAACAAAAACGAAAACAAAAACGAAAACAACAACATCATCGAGATACATCGATCAGCACGAATCGCGTACCTAGCGAAACATATCTGTTATTCTTCTATCAAATCAGAAACTTTCTTTCGATCGGTGAGAATTGTTAGTAAAGAACATTTGATATATAACTATAGCGCGGGAATTGATGTAGCTTCTCGCTCGCTTCGCTCGCTCTTATAAAACTAGCCTAACCTCAAAACCGATCCCGCGCGTCTGTAAATTATCGGAAAATCGCGGTCTTTTCGAAAAACGAACGCAAGGTGGATTGGTTTTAGGTAAGGCTATAACATTCCGAGCGAGCGCAGCGAGCGAGCAACTCGTAAAGGTGAGTCGCAACCCAATGATTTTGACCGTAGGGACTTTTAAGTATTCGCAACAGCCCTAGGAGCGACACGCCGCTGGACTTGGTCGTGTGGGATCGAAGAGCATTATGCCGCTGGACTTAGTCTCGTACAAACAAAAACCAATTAAGACAAAGACAAGGACAGAAACAAGGACAAAAACAAAAACAAAATCAAAAACAAAAACAAAAACAAAAACAAAAACGAAAACAAAAACAAAAACGAAAACAAACACGAAAACAAAAACGAAAACAAAAACGAAAACAAAAACGAAAACAAAAACGAAAACAAAAACGAAAACAAAAACGAAAACAAAAACGAAATCAAAAACGAAAAGGAAAACGAAAACAAAAACAAAAACGAAAACAAAAACGAAAACAAAAACGAAAACAAAAACGAAAACAAAAACGAAAACGAAAACGAAAACAAAAACGAAAACAAAAACGAAAACAAAAACGAAAACAAAAACGAAAACAAAAACGAAAACAAAAACGAAAACAAAAACGAAAACAAAAACGAAATCAAAAACGAAAACAAAAACGAAAACAAAAACGAAAACAAAAACGAAAAGGAAAACAAAAACAAAAACGAAAACAAAAACGAAAACAAAAACAAAAACAAAAACGAAAACAAAAACGAAAACAAAAACGAAAACAAAAACGAAAACAAAAACGAAAACAAAAACGAAAACAAAAACGAAAACAAAAACGAAAACAAAAACGAAAAGGAAAACAAAAACAAAAACGAAAACAAAAACGAAAACAAAAACAAAAACGAAAACAAAAACGAAAACAAAAACGAAAACAAAAACGAAAACAAAAACGAAAACAAAAACGAAAACAAAAACGAAAACAAAAACGAAAACAAAAACGAAAACAAAAACGAAAACAAAAACGAAAACAAAAACGAAAACAAAAAAGAAAACAAAAACGAAAACGAAAACGAAAACAAAAACGAAAACAAACACGAAAACAAAAACGAAAACAAAAACGAAAACAAAAACGAAAACAAAAACGAAAAAAAAACGAAAACAAAAACGAAAACAAAAACAAAAACGAAAACAAAAACGAAAACAAAAACGAAAACAAAAACGAAAACAAAAACGAAAACAAAAACAAAAACGAAAACAAAAACGAAAACAAAAACGAAAACAAAAACGAAAACGAAAACGAAAACGAAAACAAAAACGAAAACAAAAACGAAAACAAAAACGAAAACAAAAAAGAAAACAAAAACGAAAACAAAAACGAAAACAAAAAAGAAAACAAAAACGAAAACAAAAACGAAAACAAACACGAAAACAAAAACGAAAACAAAAACGAAAACAAAAACGAAAACAAAAACGAAAACAAAAACGAAAACAAAAACGAAAACAAAAACAAAAACGAAAACAAAAACGAAAACAAAAACGAAAACAAAAACAAAAACGAAAACAAAAACGAAAACAAAAACGAAAACAAAAAAGAAAACAAAAACGAAAACAAAAACGAAAACAAAAAAGAAAACAAAAACGAAAACAAAAACGAAAACAAACACGAAAAGAAAAACGAAAACAAAAACGAAAACAAAAACGAAAACAAAAAAGAAAACAAAAACGAAAACAAAAACGAAAACAAAAACGAAAACAAAAACAAAAACAAAAACGAAAACAAAAACGAAAACAAAAACGAAAACAAAAACGAAAACAAAAACGAAAACAAAAACGAAAACAAAAACATCATCGAGATACATCGATCAGCACGAATCGCGTACTTAGCGAAACATATCTGTTATTCTTCTATCAAATCAGAAACTTTCTTTCGATCGGTGAGAATTGTTAGTAAAGAACATTTGATATATAACTATAGCGCGGGAATTGATGTAGCTTCTCGCTCGCTTCGCTCGCTCTTATAAAACTAGCCTAACCTCAAAACCGATCCCGCGCGTCTGTAAATTATCGGAAAATCGCGGTCTTTTCGAAAAACGAACGCAAGGTGGATTGGTTTTAGGTAAGGCTATAACATTCCGAGCGAGCGCAGCGA
>NW_026869735.1:250000-252500 GCF_905332965.1 Bombus pascuorum | reverse complement strand
AAAAACGAAAACAAAAACAAAAACGAAAACAAAAACGAAAAAAAAAACGAAAACAAAAACGAAAACAAAAACGAAAACAAAAACGAAAACAAAAACAAAAACGAAAACAAAAACGAAAACAAAAACGAAAACAAAAACGAAAACAAAAACGAAAACAAAAACGAAAACAAAAACGAAAACAAAAACGAAAACAAAAACGAAAACAAAAACGAAAACAAAAACGAAATCAAAAACGAAAACAAAAACGAAAACAAAAACGAAAACAAAAACGAAAACAAAAACGAAAACAAAAACGAAAACAAAAACGAAAACAAAAAAGAAAACAAAAACGAAAACGAAAACGAAAACAAAAACGAAAACAAACACGAAAACAAAAACGAAAACAAAAACGAAAACAAAAACGAAAACAAAAACGAAAACAAAAACGAAAACAAAAACGAAAACAAAAACGAAAACAAAAACGAAAACAAAAACGAAAACAAAAACGAAAACAAAAACATCATCGAGATACATCGATCAGCACGAATCGCGTACCTAGCGAAACATATCTGTTATTCTTCTATCAAATCAGAAACTTTCTTTCGATCGGTGAGAATTGTTAGTAAAGAACATTTGATATATAACTATAGCGCGGGAATTGATGTAGCTTCTCGCTCGCTTCGCTCGCTCTTATAAAACTAGCCTAACCTCAAAACCGATCCCGCGCGTCTGTAAATTATCGGAAAATCGCGGTCTTTTCGAAAAACGAACGCAAGGTGGATTGGTTTTAGGTAAGGCTATAACATTCCGAGCGAGCGCAGCGAGCGAGCAACTCGTAAAGGTGAGTCGCAACCCAATGATTTTGACCGTAGGGACTTTTAAGTATTCGCAACAGCCCTAGGAGCGACACGCCGCTGGACTTGGTCGTGTGCGATCGAAGAGCATTATGCCGCTGGACTTAGTCTCGTACAAACAAAAACCAATTAAGACAAAGACAAGGACAGAAACAAGGACAAAAACAAAAACACAAACAAAAACGAAAAGGAAAACAAAAACAAAAACGAAAACAAAAACGAAAACAAACACGAAAACAAAAACGAAAACAAAAACGAAAACAAAAACGAAAACAAAAACGAAAACAAAAACGAAAACAAAAACGAAAACAAAAACGAAAACAAAAACAAAAACGAAAACAAAAACGAAAACAAAAACGAAAACAAAAACGAAAACAAAAACGAAAACAAAAACAAAAACAAAAACAAAAACGAAAACAAAAACGAAAACAAAAACGAAAACAAAAACGAAAACAAAAACGAAAACAAAAACGAAAACAAAAACGAAAACAAAAACGAAAACATAAACGAAAACAAAAAAGAAAACAAAAACGAAAACAAAAACGAAAACAAAAAAGAAAACAAAAACGAAAACAAAAACATCATCGAGATACATCGATCAGCACGAATCGCGTACCTAGCGAAACGTATCTGTTATTCTTCTATCAAATCAGAAACTTTCTTTCGATCGGTGAGAATTGTTAGTAAAGAACATTTGATATATAACTATAGCGCGGGAATTGATGTAGCTTCTCGCTCGCTTCGCTCGCTCTTATAAAACTAGCCTAACCTCAAAACCGATCCCGCGCGTCTGTAAATTATCGGAAAATCGCGGTCTTTTCGAAAAACGAACGCAAGGTGGATTGGTTTTAGGTAAGGCTATAACATTCCGAGCGAGCGCAGCGAGCGAGCAACTCGTAAAGGTGAGTCGCAACCCAATGATTTTGACCGTAGGGACTTTTAAGTATTCGCAACAGCCCTAGGAGCGACACGCCGCTGGACTTGGTCGTGTGCGATCGAAGAGCATTATGCCGCTGGACTTAGTCTCGTACAAACAAAAACCAATTAAGACAAAGACAAGGACAGAAACAAGGACAAAAACAAAAACAAAAACGAAAACAAAAACAAAAACGAAAACAAAAACGAAAACAAAAACGAAAACAAAAACGAAAAAAAAAATGAAAACAAAAACGAAAACAAAAACGAAAACAAAAACGAAAACAAAAACAAAAACGAAAACAAAAACGAAAACAAAAACGAAAACAAAAACGAAAACAAAAACGAAAACAAAAACGAAAACAAAAACGAAAACAAAAACGAAAACAAAAACGAAAACAAAAACGAAAACAAAAACGAAATCAAAAACGAAAACAAAAACGAAAACAAAAACGAAAACAAACACGAAAACAAAAACGAAAACAAAAACGAAAACAAAAACGAAAACAAAAACGAAAACAAAAACGAAAACAAAAACGAAAACAAAAAAGAAAACAAAAACGAAAACGAAAACGAAAACAAAAACGAAAACAAACACGAAAACAAAAACGAAAACAAAAACGAAAACAAAAACGAAAACAAAAACGAAAACAAAAACGAAAACAAAAACGAAAACAAAAACGAAAACAAAAACGAAAACAAAAACGAAAACAAAAACGAAAACAAAAACATCATCGAGATACATCGATCAG
>NW_026869735.1:235000-240000 GCF_905332965.1 Bombus pascuorum | reverse complement strand
CGAAAACAAAAACGAAAACAAAAACGAAAAGGAAAACAAAAACAAAAACGAAAACAAAAACGAAAACAAAAACAAAAACGAAAACAAAAACGAAAACAAAAACGAAAACAAAAACGAAAACAAAAACATCATCGAGATACATCGATCAGCACGAATCGCGTACCTAGCGAAACATATCTGTTATTCTTCTATCAAATCAGAAACTTTCTTTCGATCGGTGAGAATTGTTAGTAAAGAACATTTGATATATAACTATAGCGCGGGAATTGATGTAGCTTCTCGCTCGCTTCGCTCGCTCTTATAAAACTAGCCTAACCTCAAAACCGATCCCGCGCGTCTGTAAATTATCGGAAAATCGCGGTCTTTTCGAAAAACGAACGCAAGGTGGATTGGTTTTAGGTAAGGCTATAACATTCCGAGCGAGCGCAGCGAGCGAGCAACTCGTAAAGGTGAGTCGCAACCCAATGATTTTGACCGTAGGGACTTTTAAGTATTCGCAACAGCCCTAGTTGCGACACGCCGCTGGACTTGGTCGTGTGCGATCGAAGAGCATTATGCCGCTGGACTTAGTCTCGTACAAACAAAAACCAATTAAGACAAAGACAAGGACAGAAACAAGGACAAAAACAAAAACAAAAACGAAAACAAAAACAAAAACGAAAACAAAAACGAAAACAAAAACGAAAACAAACACGAAAACAAAAACGAAAACAAAAACGAAAACAAAAACGAAAACAAAAACGAAAACAAAAACGAAAACAAAAACGAAAACAAAAACGAAATCAAAAACGAAAACAAAAACGAAAACAAAAACGAAAACAAAAACAAAAACAAAAACGAAAACAAAAACGAAAACAAAAACGAAAACAAAAACGAAAACAAAAACGAAAACAAAAAAGAAAACAAAAACGAAAACGAAAACGAAAACAAAAACGAAAACAAACACGAAAACAAAAACGAAAACAAAAACGAAAACAAAAACGAAAACAAAAACGAAAACAAAAACGAAAACAAAAACGAAAACATAAACGAAAACAAAAACGAAAACAAAAACGAAAACAAAAACGAAAACAAAAACGAAAACAAAAACATCATCGAGATACATCGATCAGCACGAATCGCGTACCTAGCGAAACATATCTGTTATTCTTCTATCAAATCAGAAACTTTCTTTCGATCGGTGAGAATTGTTAGTAAAGAACATTTGATATATAACTATAGCGCGGGAATTGATGTAGCTTCTCGCTTGCTTCGCTCGCTCTTATAAAACTAGCCTAACCTCAAAACCGATCCCGCGCGTCTGTAAATTATCGGAAAATCGCGGTCTTTTCGAAAAACGAACGCAAGGTGGATTGGTTTTAGGTAAGGCTATAACATTCCGAGCGAGCGCAGCGAGCGAGCAACTCGTAAAGGTGAGTCGCAAACCAATGATTTTGACCGTAGGGACTTTTAAGTATTCGCAACAGCCCTAGGAGCGACACGCCGCTGGACTTGGTCGTGTGCGATCGAAGAGCATTATGCCGCTGGACTTAGTCTCGTACAAACAAAAACCAATTAAGACAAAGACAAGGACAGAAACAAGGACAAAAACGAAAACAAAAACGAAAACAAAAACAAAAACGAAAACAAAAACGAAAACAAAAACGAAAACAAAAACGAAAACAAAAACGAAAACAAAAACGAAAACAAAAACGAAAACAAAAACGAAAACAAAAAAGAAAACAAAAATGAAAACGAAAACGAAAACAAAAACGAAAACAAACACGAAAACAAAAACGAAAACAAAAACGAAAACAAAAACGAAAACAAAAACGAAAAAAAAACGAAAACAAAAACGAAAACAAAAACAAAAACGAAAACAAAAACGAAAACAAAAACGAAAACAAAAACGAAAACAAAAACGAAAACAAAAACGAAAACAAAAACAAAAACGAAAACAAAAACGAAAACAAAAACGAAAACAAAAACGAAAACAAAAACGAAAACAAAAACGAAAACAAAAACGAAAACAAAAACGAAAACAAAAACGAAAACAAAAAAGAAAACAAAAACGAAAACAAAAACGAAAACAAAAAAGAAAACAAAAACGAAAACAAAAACGAAAACAAACACGAAAACAAAAACGAAAACAAAAACGAAAACAAAAACGAAAACAAAAACGAAAACAAAAACGAAAACAAAAACGAAAACAAAAACGAAAACAAAAACAAAAACGAAAACAAAAACGAAAACAAAAACGAAAACAAAAACAAAAACGAAAACAAAAACGAAAACAAAAACGAAAACAAAAAAGAAAACAAAAACGAAAACAAAAACGAAAACAAAAAAGAAAACAAAAACGAAAACAAAAACGAAAACAAACACGAAAAGAAAAACGAAAACAAAAACGAAAACAAAAACGAAAACAAAAAAGAAAACAAAAACGAAAACAAAAACGAAAACAAAAACGAAAACAAAAACGAAAACAAAAACGAAAACAAAAACGAAAACAAAAACGAAAACAAAAACGAAAACAAAAACGAAAACAAAAACGAAAACAAAAACATCATCGAGATACATCGATCAGCACGAATCGCGTACCTAGCGAAACATATCTGTTATTCTTCTATCAAATCAGAAACTTTCTTTCGATCGGTGAGAATTGTTAGTAAAGAACATTTGATATATAACTATAGCGCGGGAATTGATGTAGCTTCTCGCTCGCTTCGCTCGCTCTTATAAAACTAGCCTAACCTCAAAACCGATCCCGCGCGTCTGTAAATTATCGGAAAATCGCGGTCTTTTCGAAAAACGAACGCAAGGTGGATTGGTTTTAGGTAAGGCTATAACATTCCGAGCGAGCGCAGCGAGCGAGCAACTCGTAAAGGTGAGTCGCAACCCAATGATTTTGACCGTAGGGACTTTTAAGTATTCGCAACAGCCCTAGGAGCGACACGCCGCTGGACTTGGTCGTGTGGGATCGAAGAGCATTATGCCGCTGGACTTAGTCTCGTACAAACAAAAACCAATTAAGACAAAGACAAGGACAGAAACAAGGACAAAAACAAAAACAAAATCAAAAACAAAAACAAAAACAAAAACAAAAACAAAAACAAAAACGAAAACGAAAACAAACACGAAAACAAAAACGAAAACAAAAACGAAAACAAAAACGAAAACAAAAACGAAAACAAAAACGAAAACAAAAACGAAAACAAAAACGAAATCAAAAACGAAAAGGAAAACGAAAACAAAAACAAAAACGAAAACAAAAACGAAAACAAAAACGAAAACAAAAACGAAAACGAAAACGAAAACGAAAACAAAAACGAAAACAAAAACGAAAACAAAAACGAAAACAAAAACGAAAACAAAAACGAAAACAAAAACGAAAACAAAAACGAAAACAAAAACGAAATCAAAAACGAAAACAAAAACGAAAACAAAAACGAAAACAAAAACGAAAACAACAACATCATCGAGATACATCGATCAGCACGAATCGCGTACCTAGCGAAACATATCTGTTATTCTTCTATCAAATCAGAAACTTTCTTTCGATCGGTGAGAATTGTTAGTAAAGAACATTTGATATATAACTATAGCGCGGGAATTGATGTAGCTTCTCGCTCGCTTCGCTCGCTCTTATAAAACTAGCCTAACCTCAAAACCGATCCCGCGCGTCTGTAAATTATCGGAAAATCGCGGTCTTTTCGAAAAACGAACGCAAGGTGGATTGGTTTTAGGTAAGGCTATAACATTCCGAGCGAGCGCAGCGAGCGAGCAACTCGTAAAGGTGAGTCGCAACCCAATGATTTTGACCGTAGGGACTTTTAAGTATTCGCAACAGCCCTAGGAGCGACACGCCGCTGGACTTGGTCGTGTGGGATCGAAGAGCATTATGCCGCTGGACTTAGTCTCGTACAAACAAAAACCAATTAAGACAAAGACAAGGACAGAAACAAGGACAAAAACAAAAACAAAATCAAAAACAAAAACAAAAACAAAAACAAAAACAAAAACAAAAACAAAAACAAAAACAAAAACGAAAACGAAAACAAAAACGAAAACAAAAACGAAATCAAAAACGAAAAGGAAAACGAAAACAAAAACAAAAACGAAAACAAAAACGAAAACAAAAACGAAAACAAAAACGAAAACGAAAACGAAAACAAAAACGAAAACAAAAACGAAAACAAAAACGAAAACAAAAACGAAAACAAAAACGATAACAAAAACGAAAACAAAAACGAAAACAAAAACGAAATCAAAAACGAAAACAAAAACGAAAACAAAAACGAAAACAAAAACGAAAACAACAACATCATCGAGATACATCGATCAGCACGAATCGCGTACCTAGCGAAACATATCTGTTATTCTTCTATCAAATCAGAAACTTTCTTTCGATCGGTGAGAATTGTTAGTAAAGAACATTTGATATATAACTATAGCGCGGGAATTGATGTAGCTTCTCGCTCGCTTCGCTCGCTCTTAAAAAATTGCCTAACCTCAAAACCGATCCCGCGCGTCTGTAAATTATCGGAAAATCGCGGTCTTTTCGAAAAACGAACGCAAGGTGGATTGGTTTTAGGTAAGGCTATAACATTCCGAGCGAGCGCAGCGAGCGAGCAACTCGTAAAGGTGAGTCGCAACCCAATGATTTTGACCGTAGGGACTTTTAAGTATTCGCAACAGCCCTAGGAGCGACACGCCGCTGGACTTGGTCGTGTGCGATCGAAGAGCATTATGCCGCTGGACTTAGTCTCGTACAAACAAAAACCAATTAAGACAAAGACAAGGACAGAAACAAGGACAAAAACAAAAACAAAAACGAAAACAAAAACAAAAACGAAAACAAAAACGAAAACAAAAACGAAAACAAACACGAAAACAAAAACGAAAACAAAAACGAAAACAAAAACGAAAACAAAAACGAAAACAAAAACGAAAACAAAAACGAAATCAAAAACGAAAACAAAAACGAAAACAAAAACGAAAACAAAAACGAAAACAAAAAC